>NC_134490.1:27283943-27583943 GCF_040206685.1 Ascaphus truei
TGTTCTGACTAGGAATTTATTAAATGTATTTTATTTATATATTTTATTTTAAAACAGGGTTGGGGACGGGACTAGGGTTGGGGGCAGGACTAGGGGTGGGGTTGGGGGCGGGACTAGGTGGCGAGTAGATTTTTTGGTTGGGCGAGTAGATTTTTGGGTGATTTGTCGAACACTGTATATATATATATTTTTTTTATATATATATATATATACATATATATATATATATATATATATATATATATAAATATATATATATATATATATATACACAAATGTAAATACAACTGTATGCTCATCTGCATGTCTTAGGCAGGTCTGCAACCCCGCCTTTCACCATTATCACCCAGCACACAGCACTTCCACTGCAGCAAGGGATTCTGGGGAATGACATGCAAATGAGCACACAGTGCCACTTTTTGCTTCAAAAACCATTTTTAACATGGTTCCCTATATATATATATATATATATATATATATATATATATATATATATATATATATATATATATATAATCACTTGTGAGCACATTCACATATCTTAGACAGGTCTGCAACCCTACCTTTCACCATTATCACCTAGCATACAGTGCTTAAATATAAATATATACAGTGTTCGACAAACGTATACATTTGCTCGCCCCGGGCGAGTGTATTTAACCCCCGGGCGAGTAAATATTGGCCCAAGCAGCACACGTTTGGTACTAGGTGGCGAGTAGATTTTTTTGTGTGGCGAGTAGATTTTTTGGTGATTTGTCAACCACTGAATATATATATATACTAGCTGAGAGACCCGGTGTTGCTCGTGAGTTAAATTTCTCGCTAGGAGGGGGACGACGACAGTGGACGGGGGGGGGGTGACAGTGGACGGGGGGGGGGGACAGTGGACGGGGGGGGGGCGACAGTGGACAGGAGGGGGGGGGACAGTGGACAGGAGGGGGGGGGGGCAGTGGACAGGAGGGGGGATGGACAGGAGGGGGGGACAGTGGACAGGAGGAGGGGGGACAGTGGACAGGAGGGGGGGGACAGTGGACAGGAGAGGGGGACGACAGTGGACAGGAGGGGGACGATGACAGTGGACAGGAGGGGGGGATGACAGTGGACTGGAGGGGGGGGATGACAGTGGACAGGAGGGGGGGGACAGTGGACAGGAGGGGGGGACGACAGTGGACAGGAGGGGGCGGGGACAGTGGACAGGAGGGGGCGGGGACAGTGGACAGGAGGGGGGACACAGTGGACAGGAGGGGGGACACAGTGGACAGGAGGGGGGACACAGTGGACAGGAGGGGGGATGGGGGACAGTGGACAGGAGGGGGAACGGGGGACAGGAGAGCGGACGGGGGACAGGAGAGCGCCGGGGAGGGAGGTGACTGAGCGGGACATTGTATAATGTCAATGTAAGGTACATGTTGTAAGTTGGTGTGGCGGCCATTTTAGAAAGTTAATAAAGAGTGCGTAGGTGAAGGTACGTGCGGCCATTTGTGTAATAGAAATTAAAACTGCGCACGCCATTATTTTAATATATATTTATTGTAATATATGTGTTTTTAGTAAGACATAAAGGTAGAGTGCAGGGCTACAGGGAGTGTTCATCGTGCGTGGTAGTGTCGTCGTGTGTGTGCGTTTGTCAGACCATGTGCACAGGGGAGTAAGCATGAGTGTTAGCTACAGGGGAGTAAGCAGTGTGTACACAGGGGTGACAGCATGACTGAGTTGTGGGATGACAGTGTGGTCACTGTGAGTGTGTGGGATGACAGTGAGTGTGTGTGTGTGTGTGTGTGTGTGTGTGTGTGTGTGTACACAGGGGTGACAGCATGACTGTGAGTTGTGGGATGACAGTGACTATATGTGTGGAGTGTGTGTGTGTGTACAGGGGTGAGAGTGTGAGGTATAAACTTACCAAGGACTCGGCAGGGGTTCTGTGGGGGTATGCTGTCAGTGCAAGTGTGTGAGAGTGAAGTAGGTATGTGTCAGTGATGTCACTGTAACTTTTGGCCAATGAGAGTCGTGTGGGAGGTGTGTGTCACAGTGGGGCGTACCTCTTGGCCAATGAGAGTCGGGGTGGCCACGGACCAATCAGATTCACCGCAGCTAGTACCAACCTTTCGATTTTATATATTAAGATATATATTTTTTAAAGCAATGGTGAGACGCTACTTACAATATAGCAGAAGTTAACAGCATTTTTTATACAATCCCAGCCACAATGGAGACCATGGATGGCGACGTCTCTGCCTCCACGCTGGGACGCCACGAATCAGCTGACCGAGTCCAAGAATCAAATCCTCGTCCTGTTTCTGTCCCTCTGGTCACCTGATAATGTCAATAGGATGCAGGAGATTGCTGTGCTGTGTAAATCCTACAGCCAGTATAGCACTTCTTGCTGTGCTCCGTCAGACTCTAGTGCACTATAATATTGGGTGCAGTCTGACTGGTATTCACTGGTATTCAGCAGGTTATATGAGCTGAGGAAGTCTCAACTGAGAGGAAACGCGTAGGGTTAATGCTCATATAACTTTCTGAATACCAGTCAGACTGCACCCAATATTATAGTGCACTAGAGTCTGACAGAGCACAGCAAGAAGTGCTATACTGGCTGTAGGACTTACACAGCACAGCAATCTCCTGCATCCTATTGACATCATCAGGTGACCAGAGGGAGAGAAACAGCATGAGGATTTGATTCTTGGACTCGGTCAGCTGATTCGTGGAGTCCCAGCGTGGAGGCAGAGACGCCGCCATCCGCGGTCTCCATTGTGGCTGGAATTGTATCAAAAATGCTGTTAACTTCTGCTATATTGTAAGTAGCGTCTCTCCATTGGGTGTGACAATACAATCTTACAGTGCTTCACCATATTGGCTTTTCTCTATCATTTTCAGGATTACTCTCATTAGGACTTTCATATCGTGTGTCACACTGATTCAGTGTAACTGTTCCTCTTTACTGAGACACTTCAAGTTAACATTGAGTTTCTATATTGTGCCTTATGTTTATTTTCAATTTGTATCTTATTGTTGTTTTTTGTGTAGAACCTTAAACATTGAGGCAGCATATTTAGACACTATCACCACACCTACAGGCAGTTTGATTTCTGCGCATCCATTTTTTTGCGCGCACACACACACACACACACACATATATATCCTTTCCTCAAATCCTTACAGTATATCACTGCCACAAAGTGACAGGAAGGTGGCAGCAGGTGTTCGGGAAGATGTATAGTGGCACTTGTGCTGGTAGGTTTAAACATACTATTAAAGCTTGAACAATATACCCAGCTAAAGTGGGAAAGGTACTTGCCAACATGTAAATAAGACTGGCATGGCAAGTAAGGCCTCAAACCCCAAATGTGGAACACACCGAAAAGCAGTGACCCTCATTCTACAGATTGTCTCTGGGCTTCACAGAGTTCAGGAAGCTGTCACTCAAACCTAAACCTGGCTACCTACAACTTCCGGACTCTCTCCAATGAAGCAACACGACAAGAACTTGAAAAAATTAAATGGGATATTGTTGGCCTTGGTTAAGTTAGAAGAAAAGATGAAGGCTTCATTGAGCTCCAAAGCGAACCCCTATTCTATTACAGAGGTAAAGATAATGGAAGAATAAGTGGAGTAGACTTCTTTGTTAAGAGATGGAGAAACAACATAGTGGAGTATGAAAGCTCATCAGAAAGGAGCAGCTAGAATCGTCTTTCAGTTGTTAGAGAGATACAGGCTTCAAATTATCCAAGTGTATGATCCAACATCAAGTCACGGACAATGAAGTGAAAAATTTCTACCATGAAATCAACCAACTTAACTACCAAGGAATTTATCACGTGAAGATCGTTATGGGAGATTTTAATGCAAAGATTGGTGCCCACCAAAAAGACAAGTCACTTAGTAACTTGAGAAAGACTTATTTAGGTTGAAACGTTGTGTGGCACAAATAAATTAGCATTATAATCAAAACTGTTGAGCGTTGGATCCTTCTTTTCCTCAACCAAAAAGACAAAGCATCAGTTGGTAAGTCTGGTTACGGTAACATGAATGAACGTGGGGATAGATTGGCAGAATTTGCAGAATGTGGAAACTTCTACATCATGATTTAATTTGTCAAGAAGAATCCAAATAGAAAATGGACATGGAAAACACACAACTAATCAAGAATGAAATGGACTATATCCTAATTAACAAGAAACACAAGATTGAAAACTGCACAGTCCTTAACCGTTTTGACATAAGAAGCGATCACGGACTGGTTCTCTGCAGATTACATCTGAATGCGAAGTTGGAAAGAAGAGAAACAGATTAAAAAGCAGACAAAAACAATTAAGCATCAATAACCTCAAGAATAACGGCAAATAATTTTAATGAGTACTGAAAAATTGCTTCAGCTTCCTCAAAATGCATGAACATTTTCACAAACAATTATGAAGACGTTATGAAGATTGTAGTTAAAAGCACAGAAATAACTTGGGGAAATCACTAACAAAAAACATAAGAAAATATCTGAGACCAAACAATTAACGAGCAGCCAAGAAATTAAGCAATCCCAACAAACAAGAATAAGAATTGAATATGCAGAACTGTGCAAGACAATCCGGAAACATATAAGTGAAGACGAAAATTTAACTGTGATATGATGAAAAAGACTATTGAAGGTAACAAAAGCTTCAAAGAAACAAAACAGCGATTTATGGTTGGGAAGCAATAATTTCACTCAAACAAGACAATGGATCAACGATAAAAGACAAGAGAGTTGAGGACTTCTACATGACATTGTATGCGAACACAGATAACACAGGGCATAATCCAGCAAAGGACAAGCGACAAGACACAACCAATGATGTACCATGCTTCCTTCCAAAAGAAGTGTCAAAAGCAATAAAATCCATGAAGAACAGGAAGGCTCCCGGGAAAGATGGAATTACAACTCAAATCTTAAAAGAAGCTGGGGAAGAAGTAGAAAAAATGATTGCAAAAATCTTTAAATGCTGCTCGAAGAACAGGACAATTCCAGAGCAATGGAGAAATGCCATAGTTATCCTAATCCACAAGACAGGAGACAAAGAAGACCTCAAGGACTACAGACCTATCAGTCTACTTCCAATCACAAGATTTTTACGAAGATAATCACTAATCAACTACACCAGACCCTGGCCTTTGCCCAGTCGTGATAACATGCAGAATTTCGCAGTGGATACAACACAATGGACTAATCATACAAAACGTGATTTCCCGAAGCAATGAATACAATCTACCGCTCAGTTTAGGATTCATAGATTATGAAAAAGCATTTGATTCTGTCTGCACCTCAGCGGTCTTAGATGCATTAAGAAAACAAAATGTTGAAGCGTACATTGAAATTATAAAGAACATTTACAAGAATGCCACATTAACCATGAGATTACATGAAGATACAAGCAAGATAGGGATCAGCAAGGGAGTGAGACATGGAGACACCGTATCACCAAAGCTTTTCACTGCAACACTTAAAGAATTGTTCAAGACACTTTATTGGGGAGAAAAAGGCATTAAAATCAACAGTGAATATTTAAGTCAACTATGATTTGCAGATGATATTGTTATCTTGCCCCGAGTCCAGAAGACCTGCAGCAACAAATTGGAGAACTTGCCAGAGAAAGTAAGAATGTGGGCCTCCGTATGAATCTCAGCAAGACCAAAGTGATGTTCAATAAACGTGTCAAGTCTGCAAAGATTGAAATAAATGGAATAGAACTAGAAGAAGTTGTAGTCTGTGTTTACCTTGGCTGGTAAATAACAATGGATGGAAACCTTTTGAATGAAATCAATAGGAGAATGAAGATGGGATGGAGAGCATTTGGAAGAAATAAGACCATATTTCAAAGGAACCTTCCACTGTGCCTTAAGAAGAAGTTTTCGACCAGTGTATACTGCCCCTGCTCACGCACGGGATGTGAAACTCAGAACCTAAATGCGAAGTTAATTCTGAAGCTTCAGATAATGCAAATAACTATGGAGAGATGTATGCTGGCTATTACATGTAGAGATAGAAAAAATTATGAATGGATTCGATCACAAAGTCTGTGACATCATCACAAGGATGAAGAAATTAAAATGGCAATGGGACAGACATATCTAAAGAAGAAATGACCATTGTTAGACAAAGATGGCACCCAACTGGATTCCAAGAGATTTAAAGACCAAGACGACCAAAAGTAAGATGGGAGGATCAAAACAGAAGTGGGGTTGGAGCAACGTAAGAGAGAGACTGCAACCGCAGTACGTGGAAGATAATTGGGGAGGCTTCATCCAGCAGTGGGTCGACAAGGGTTGAAGATTATATATATATATATATATATAGATATGTATATCTATATATATATATATACTGAGTTAAGTTATGGTGAGTAAAAAAAGTGACAAAAACCCTCCACAGCAAAGCAAATATGCAAATGTAAATACAACTGTATGCTCATCTGCATGTCTTAGGCAGGTCTGCAACCCCGCCTCTCACCATATCACCCAGCATACAACACTTCCACTGCAGCAAGGGATTCTGGGAAATGACATGCAAATGAGCACACAGTGCCACTTTTTGCTTCAAAAATGGTTTTTGAAGCAAAAAGTGGCACTGTGTGCTCATTTGCATGTCATTTCCCAGAATCCCTTGCTGCAGTGGAAGTGCTGTATGCTGGGTGATAATGGGGAAAGGCAGGGTTGCAGACCTGCTTAAGACATGCAGATGAGCATACAGTTGTATTTATACAGTTGTATTTATACATACTGTATATATATATATATATATATATATACACACACACACACACACACACACACACACACACACACACACACACACACACACACACACACACACACACACACACACACACACACACACACAGTTGTTCCACCAGAAAACAAAACGTCTGAAAATATCACAGATTTTTCGTAGGATTCAGCGAGAACGTTGGTGCAGGGGGTTTCTGTGCACAATTGCATGTTAATAAATAGCCACCTACTGTATGTGTCGTTTAGACATCACCTGAAGAATTTCCAAAGGAAAGTATATAGTTGACACCATTAATACTCACTTGATTCAGTTGATACTGCAGAATACAGTGAATGCTGCTGTGATAAAACGTGTGTTCCTGAGACTCTCTTCTCATCCACAATTATTCCATACCGAACACCTGAAAATGGATGGAAAGGAAATTAGGACATTTGATGGTCTGACCGTCATATTTTTGACCACTCACTTGTATTTAACCCCTTCACCACGAGAGTCCTGCAGTGCACTGTTAAAGCTGTATCCCCCACCCCCCCCCCCCCCCCCGACCAACAATAATTACGTCAGAACATCAACTGATCATTGTGGTCTTCTATTTATTGCTTTTAATTTGTTTCAAATAAACTTGACATTTTGCTGAATTTTCCCCAGCTTGTTATTACACAGGCATCTGCCGCACCATGCCAACCTCTACTGATAGAGAAAAGCTGCGGCCATTTTATCTTCCCCCGAAAACTACATTTCCAGTCAGATTAGTACAAAGAAAGCAAACACATATTTCAACATTAGTGAGTACAGTTGTTTGCGACTTGAAAGGTTTCTCAGGCCCACGGGGTCTCCTTAATAAGCTTAGTTTTGAAGAGATTTCATTTTAACAAATCGATAGCTCTACTTCTGGTTTTGAACACCTCGGAACTTAAGAGTGCCAACCTAAAAGTAATATAGTAATAGGGCCAGACTAAAATATACAGACATTTAGATGCACAAAAAAAAAAGAAGAAAAGAAATGTACAACGTCGTGTTAATTGAGTTGTCTTACATTGCAGATTGCTAGTCTTGAGAGTTTATGGAAAACAAAGAATAATTCCTGCGCTCCTACCAATTTGGGCTTATACTAGTGACATATTTACGTTTAGAGCCTAAGGCCGCGTCCATGGATAGTGCTTGCGGGCGGAGGCGCGCTTCCGCTCGGCACTGAGCCCCTACAGCCACAATGAGAGCGGCTTTAGTAGGGTCTCGCCTACGCTTCCGCAAGCGCGCGGAAGCGTAGGTCTTAGGAAAATGTAACATTTTCCCGCTTGCCGGAGCGCAGGGCCGGTCACGTGAGCGGTTCGCCCAAAGAGGGCGAACCAGCTCCGTGACGTCACTGGCCCACCCGCCAACACGCCCCCGACACGCCCCCGCTTTCCCTCAGCCTCAGCGCGCCTTCGCCCGCCAGCAATAACCATGGCCGAGGCCTAAGTCTGTGTAACAAAGGAGTTATTTGGTTGCATCTTTTGATCAAAACATGATTCAAGCCGTCAACCTCGTCAAGGTAAAAAGATCAACGATCAAAAGATACAACCACATGGCTCCTTTGTTACACAGACTTCGGCTCTAAATGTGAAAGTGTCACTAGTATATTTTAGCCCAATTGGTGGAAGTGCAGGAATTGTTCTTTGTTATCCATAAATCTAAGGCCAATCCTTTTACCAGCTGCATACTCCACAAAGGGAGAAGCGCGGTGATATGTACAGTATTTCTTGCGAGTTTATTTAGCAGAGAATATTGATGCACAAAAGTGACAGGTCCAGACACTGAATGTGATCCAGTGAAATGTACATCTGGTAACTCCTGTTTAAATCCCCTATAACCCCTGCCGAATAACAAGCTGGTGCACATGGGACAAAAAAAGAGAGTTGCTGTGCTTTAACGCCTATATAGTCTGTGCTTAACGCAGCAATATGAGTTTCACTTTTTAAATTTATTTTGTATTACAGGATTGAAGCAGAGGGTCTCCGAAGCTGAACGGTGTGAATTTCAGCTCTGGGCACCCCCTGTTTCCAGAGATACTTACCTCCGTAGGGGGTGCCGGTATCCGCTGTCAGAGAAACTGTGTGCCTAACTAATGGCAGCGTTTAAATATCCCGCCCGGCCAATAGGAAGCTGTGACGTCACCCGTTGCGACTTCCTATTGGTCCGTGTGACCAGGACATTTAACCTGAGAAGAGATACCGTCACCCCCCTACGGAGATAAGGATCTCAGGAAGCAGGGGGTCCCCGGAGCTCAAATGAACACAGTGCCGCCCAGGAAGCCCCCCCGGCTTCAATCCCGTAATAAAGGAATTTGAATAAATTAAACCAGTATTTCTGCATTAAATACCAAACACAATTCTGGGACAATGAAGAAAAAAATAACCGAACAACTGAAATATAACGGGTAAACTTTGGGGGGAAAAAACACAGTTACAATCAGTGACAATCTGATGAAGACTGGAAGGAATCCAACATATTATCTGCATCAGAAAATGAGTATCTGCCGTCTTCTGATAAACGGCATACAAGACACACAGTTGAAAACAGGAAACTGTTAGTATCATCTTTCTGTTATAACTGGAAATGCCGAGGACCAAAACTAAAGCAACGGCAGCACTGAATGATACAATAAAAGGTGCAAAGACATGAAATACAACGAGAAGACATCACAACAGGTTCTGCAATAATGTTACTACTCTGGGCGTTGGCAACATTAAATACATTCGGGATCTGAATAATGCTTTCTTAAAGCAGCACAACACCGTGCATATCGTTTGCTTTTTCTTTGTAGGGTTGAAGCACGGGGTCTCCGGAGCTGAACCTCATTCATTTCAGCTCCGGGGACTCGGTGGTTCCCGAGATACTTACTTCAGTAGCGGTGCTGGTATCTATGCAGGCAGAGAAACTGTGTGCCTAACATAATGGTGGCGTTCAAATGCGTCACGAGTGCCAATAGGAAGTCGTGAAATAATCCCCTGCAGCTTCCTTTTGGCCCGCGAGATCGGGTCCTTCAAACTCCGCAGAGATACCGGGCGCTCCCTATGGAGGTCTGTATCTCAGGAAGCAGGGGATCCCCAGAGATAAAATTGATGGGGTTCACCTCCGGAGACCCCCTGCTTCAAGCATATATATTTTTTAAAAACGAAGAAAAAAAACGGCTTGGATTGCCTCAAACATGTCACTGTCCTTATTTTATTTATTTATAAAATGTGTCACCAGGAAGTAATACATTCAGAGTTACCTCTCGTTTTCAAGTGTGTCCTGGGCACAGAGTTACAATGACAAATACATGGTTACAAATACGAGTTACAATGAGTGAAAAGGGTTATACAGTACATTATATACAAGACATTGTATGCACAGTTAAAGATAATATATAATCAGGGGTGCGCAAACTTTTTGAGCTGCGCCCCCCTGCCCGGGAGCCACAGCGTTTACACCCCCCCCCCTCTCCAATGACTCAGCGTCAAATGACGTCGTGGGTCATGTCACGTGACCCCATACCTTCATGCGACGCGTCGCCGAAGACCCGGCAGAGAGCAAGTACGTGAGTTACAGAGGCCTCACGCCTCCCCAGTATTTCATTTAAATACCATGGAGAAGAGCGTGGAGCCTCTGTAACCGCCCGCGCACCCTCTAGAAATTCTCCCGCCCCCCCAGTTTGCGCACCGTTGATATATTATTGTTCTTAGTTCACTTTCATACTCAGCAGGACTGTCCCTTTAATTTATTACTACAAGACTAAAAACTTGGTTAGTAATTGCTACATTCACTTCTGCTGATGTCTTGCTAAGTAGACTATTTTTTAGAAGACTTTTTGGTGAATAGAGAAAGATACCTGAATGTCATTATTATTATTATACATTATAGGCTAAAGCAGTCAAATTCCGGGCATTATTGAAATTCCTGCCCTCTGATTGGTTAAAATTCCGGGCATTATTCAATCAGTAACGCCCGGAATTTTAGCTGCTTGCAAAGTGTTGATTTCAATGTGATTATTTCCAGCCAATCAGCTTTTAGAACAGGTGAGACAGGGCAGGGGATTGGTCTAAAAGTAGGAACAGCTCTGAGACAGGGCAGGGGATTGGTTAAGAAGTATCAGCCATGTGTTGACTCCTCCCCCTTGCTCCGTGAACTGAGAAGATTTAGTTGAATTGGTGGGGTGGGGGAGAGAGTCTGCAAAGCAAGTGAGTGTCTGTCTGCAGTTTGTTTCTGGCTGTAGTTTCTGTGTGTGTGTGTGTGTGTGTGTGTGTGTGTGTGTGTGTGTGTGTTTGTGTCAGCAGCAGCAGTGTTTATGAGTGTAGCAGCAGCAGCAGCTGTGTGTGTGTGTGTGTGTGTGTGTGTGTGCTGTGCTGTTGTATGTGTGTGTAGCAACAGTTTGTGTGTGTAGAGGTGCTGTGTTGTGTGTAGAAGTGTTGTGTGTAGAGGTTCTGTGTTGTGTGTAGAGGTGCTGTGTTGTGCTGTGTATAGAGGTGCTGTGTTGTGTGTAGAGGTGCTGTGTTGTGAGTGTAGATGTGCTGTGTTGTGTGTGTGTGTGTGTGTGTGTGTGTGTGTGTGTGTGTGTGTGTGTGTGTGTGTGTGTGTGTGTGTGTGTGTGTGTGTGTGTGTGTGTGTGTGTGTGTGTGTGTGTAGAGTTGCTGTGTGTGAGGAGGTGCTGTGTGTGAGTAGGTGCTGTGTGTGAGTAGGTGCTGTGTTGTGTGTGTGTAGCAGCAGTTTGTGTGTGTGTAGATCTGCTGAGTTGTGTGTGTGTGTGTGTGTGTGTGTGTGTGTGTGTGTGTGTGTGTGTGTGTGTGTGTGTGTGTGTGTGTGTGTGTGTGTACACAGAGGGGGCGGCAGTGTGTGTATATAGATATCTGCAGTGTAAGCGTATATAGAGGTGGATTCATGTATTTACCATTTTATTTTAATAAAAAATCTATATAACTATACAAAAGTGTCTATTATTTATGAAAAATGTCTACATTTAGCCTATAATAGTAATAATCCCCGAAGAACAGGGCATTACTGGCCAATAATGCCCTGGCTGGGTTAAAGTCCCTCGGCTTCGCCTCGGGCCTTCAACTCTTCCAGCCAGGGCCTTATTGGCCAGCAATGCCCTGTTTTTCAGGGATTATTACTTAAGTGTTGTATATTTTTCTCCACCAGAGGGCACTTTCCTCAAACCATGTTCTGAAAAGATAAGTGGAGATTTTACATGGGGATTTGAAATTATTTGTAAGATTTTGTAATTTACCTAAAATGGTCCAGTCCCTCGTCGGACATTCCTAACATATTCAGACAAGTTAAAATATTTAGGCATTCTTGAACGCTTTAAACATCTCCTTGTTTCCTGTTTTCATTTACAAGTGGAGCTCTACATGTTTGCGGATCTTGTTTCTCACTTTAAAAGTGAATCCAGATTTAAAAGGTGAAATGAACTCTGTTAAACAACGCGAAAAGGAAATTCCAACACCATAATAAATACTGTCATTTAAAAAACCTCAACACTGTTTATATACTGTATGCATGTTCCTCTCAGGGTATTCAAATCTCATTTACTAAAAAAAACCTATAATTACCACCCATACTAATCCCCCAACCTACCCCATCGTTTAACTCAAAATGACATCATTTAATTGCAGTATGGTAGCATTAAGTTACAGACGGGTAGCATTTTGGTATATCGAAATAAACTAGAATTGCCACACCCATTCACCTACGTTTGAAATATTTTCATAGGTTTGTGTAATAATACTGTTTATACTAATATTTATTACTCTTTGTTGACATGTCTCTCTTATACAGCTGCGCTGCACACAGAATGTTACAGAATTGTCCCTGCCTGATAGAGCTTAATATCTCACTTTTGGTTCCTAGAGAACTTTCTTGTTACTTTTATAAATTGTGCATTTTATATTCTCTATTCACTTTACCCGATTCTTCATCTTTCCCTAATGTTTTTTTTTTTTAAGTATCTCAAAGAAAATGTATCAGGATGTCTAGTAATAGATGTTTGCTTTGGCAGCACAGCACATAAAAATACCACTTGTGAGCACACTCGCACGTCCCAGACAGATCTGCAATGTTGCCTTTCCCCATTACCTTTTAGCACACAGAAAGAATTCAAGGGTTGTTCGATTGTAGGAGTGTTCTGCTATACCCTGGGTACAATGTATAGCAATACCGAATTGAAGCTACTCCCATATAGCAAATAATTATCCCACAGTCCACACTCCTGATGTGTAGCAGCAAATAGAGAGTTTAAGGTCCGTACTCAATAGGACGTCACTGTGCCCTTGTCACGTACCAGCTACTTCATGGGCACTTCCTAGTTTTTCTAGGGAGCCCCCTACACTTCAATTTCTGGCATCTGAGCACCAGCCTCCAAGAGCGACTGCATGACACCGAAGTGTCAGGGGTCCATTGGTTACCTGTAAAGGGTAAACTGATCCAGTGCAAGGAATTCCCTGAATACTGTAAAGGGGGCAAAGAAGCTACAGTATAATACAGCACCATCAGCGTTGCCACGGATTTAAAATCAGTGGTCCTCAAGACCCCACCCCCCAACAAGTCAGGTTTTAAGGATATCCCGCTTCAGCACAGGTGGCTCAATCAGTCCCTGCTTCAGCACAGGTGGTTCAGAGGTTCAGTCTTCGACTGAGCCACTGATCAAGCCACCTGTGCTGCAGCTGTAATATCCCCAAAACCTGACCTGTTGGGGGGGTCTTGGAGGACTGGAGTTGAGCACCACTGATTTAAATCACCAGTCGTATCTAGCTAATTACACTGGATTTGCAGTGGTTAAAGTGTTGCTGGTTAAGTTGTGGAACTGTGCCTCCTTATTAAATGAAATTCCACATCTGTTAAACACTGGCAACTTCATTGCTATTTTAACATACTTTCCGTTCGCAGAAAGACCAGGGAACAGGAGAGAGACTGCAGGGTGTGACCCCCACATTAAAAGTGCAAACCCATGTAGCGTGTCACAAAACAACCTTTTAGTAAGAGTTTACTCTTCTTCCCTAAACAAATTCTAATCACGTTAAAAACAAAGGTTTATCTGGAATCAATTGCAACTTGCAATTCTTAGGGGCCTCTGAATGGGGCAGTGTTTGCCACTGTTCTTTGTGGGTAGCCCACCCTGTCTGTATCAGAGTCAATAAAGATAAGGGGAGGAGAAGAGGGGGCTCTGCCTGTGCAAACCCTTGTTGAACACACAGTAACATCACATAAAAGGGAGCAAATCAAACCCCCTCCCAAGTCTCGGCTCACAAGGCTTACAAACGAATTTTAACAAATAATTCAAAAATACTTACAGGTGTCAGGTTTTTGTAAAATATGCATCAAATCACCCAGGTGTGACCCATTAACCATGTCCCTGCCATTAGTACACATCAGTCCAAGAAGGGACTGGCCCCTTTTACTTTTCGGTTACAATTATTACAAACATTGAAATCAAAAATGCTTAAAAAAATTATTTAATATTAATACAGGTCTCTTATGTAAACACAAAATACTTATATTAATATATAATACTAATAATTACTCTACTAAAAAGGGATCCTGGGTGGTAGTTCAGTCATACATGGGATTGTATCATTACAATTACCCAATAGGCGCACATTGTAACATTCATTGGCAGCAGAAAACTGCCACTTAGCCCAACATCTGCAAAGCCTTAAATCCCACTTGATCCTTGGCTTTTCCCCACATTTAGGACAATTGTATCTATTCCCATCAGTTTCGAATGCCTTTACCATCAAAGCCTTCCCCATCCCTGCTTGGAAGTCTGTTCCATGCATCACCTACTCCCTCAGTGAATCAGTTCCTTACATTTCTGCTCCACCATCCAATTTTGGAACATGACATCTTCCTACATTCCTCTCTCTCTGAAAAATGCTTCCCTCCTGTATCTTGTTGATACCTTTTATGTCACTGAAAAGTCCATTGTATCCCCGCTCTCCCCGCGGGTTGGCACATATGCAGTTTCCATACATGAAAAATGCAGTTCACATAACCTGAGGAATCTTGGCAGCTAAAAATAGTTGTAATGCAAAAGGAAGCAAAGAACAATTGTTTTTAAAGATAACGGCCATTTCCTAGCTTTGCACTTGCTCTGTAAATTGTATGACCATCAACACAGGTTATAAATCCTTTGACATTAGCACAATGTTTTCAACTGTTAGCAATTTACTCAAAGGCTTAATAAGATGACCTAATATGGCATAAGAATGTGAACAGAAAAAGCAGTACACTGATTCTCAGGACATGGAGTGGAACCGCTCTATCTTTTTAGGGTCACTCAAATGTTTACTTGCCATAATAAAAATATATGTATTTTACATAGCAGTGACCATGTATGTGGCACTGTACATAGATTTTTTTTTTTTTACATTTATTTTTTTGCAGGCACAATGAATACCTGCCCTGAAGAGCTGATTATCTAATGTTGGTGCACAGGGATATAAAGTGACTTGCTAAGGTCATAAGGAGAATTTACACGGAGATTTGAACGGCTTCAAGTGCTTCAAAGGCGGTGATGTTGTGCCACCGAGCTGCCTCTTCAGCCTATGAGAAAAGCATCCATACAATAGCTATTTCATGGTCCCACTAAACCTACATTATAAGGGCAGTATTAACGGAGAGGCATCGCCACCACTGCCTGCCTCTCCTCCAGAATATACTGTTGCCCTCTACCACCAGTTTGGCACATAACGCTCTCCACTCAACCAATCGGTTACACCATCTCTCAGCAACCATGATACCTTTTACCTATTCGCTGAGCACACCAGCTGCCTTGCACTCAGCTGCCAGGTACATTAGCCTGCTGTGTTATCTACTGTATTAGAATGGTGTAGCGCATTTAATTCATTTGCCATCAATAAAACTGGTTTAAACATTAACCTTTCGCATGCCGGTGGCCCTCCGGCATCACACCCACGTTATTGTTTGTGTGGTTGCACAATAACTCCAATTGAAAAGGATGTCCCGCCCCCTCTTAGATCGCAATCTTGGGAGTGTGGTCAACTCAAACTCTCCTGCAGGCCAGCAGAAAATGGGCTTTGTCTACTGGATGTTGCAAGGGCCTCCCGCTTACTCTAAAGGTTAAACACTCTTTTCATGGTAATTGCTCAAATCTGTTATCATATATATTCACAGGGGAAAGCTTGGTACCAAACCAAGACACAGCCAAAATATAAAAGCACTGTACATTTTGTGTGAAAGTCTTGCACCTATTGAAACAAAATTAAACAGACAGGACGGAAGGAATAGGAAGCATGGCGGACTGAAGGAATATGAATAGGAAGCATGCCGGACTGAAGGAATAGGAAGCATGCCTGACTGAAGGAATAGGAATAGGAAGCATGCCGGACTGAAGGAATAGGAAGCATGCCGGACTGAAGGAATAGGAAGCATGCCAGACTGAAGGAATAGGAAGCATGCCGGACTGAAGGAATAGGAATAGGAAGCATGCCGGACTGAAGGAATAGGAATAGGAAGCATGCCGGACTGAAGGAATAGGAAGCATGCCGGACTGAAGGAATAGGAAGCATGCCGGACTGGAGGAATAGGAAGCATGCCGGACTGAAGGAATATGAATAGGAAGCATGCCGGACTGAAGGAATAGGAAGCATGCCGGACTGGAGGAATAGGAAGCATGCCGGACTGAAGGAATAGGAATAGGAAGCATGCCGGACTGAAGGAATAGGAAGCATGCCGGACTGAAGGAATAGGAAGCATGCCGGACTGGAGGAATAGGAAGCATGCCGGACTGAAGGAATAGGAAGCATGCCGGACTGAAGGAATAGGAAGCATGCCGGACTGGAGGAATAGGAAGCATGCCGGACTGAAGGAATAGGAAGCATGCCGGACTGGAGGAATAGGAAGCATGCCGGACTGAAGGAATAGGAAGCATGCCGGACTGAAGGAATAGGAAGCATGCCGGACTGAAGGAATAGGAAGCATGCCGGACTGAAGGAATAGGAAGCATGCCGGACTGAAGGAATAGGAAGCATGCCGGACTGAAGGAATAGGAAGCATGCCGGACTGAAGGAATAGGAAGCATGCCGGACTGAAGGAATAGGAAGCATGCCGGACTGAAGGAATAGGAAGCATGCCGGACTGAAGGAATAGGAAGCATGCCGGACTAAAGGAATAGGAAGCATGCCGGACTGAAGGAATAGGAAGCATGCCGGACTGAAGGAATAGGAAGCATGCCGGACTGGAGGAATAGGAAGCATGCCGGACTGGAGGAATAGGAAGCATGCCGGACTGAAGGAATAGGAAGCATGCCGGACTGAAGGAATAGGAAGCATGCCGGACTGAAGGAATAGGAAGCATGCCGGACTGAAGGAATAGGAAGCATGCCGGACTGAAGGAATAGGAAGCATGCCGGACTGAAGGAATAGGAAGCATGCCGGACTGAAGGAATAGGAAGCATGCCGGACTGAAGGAATAGGAATAGGAAGCATGCCGGACTGGAGGAATAGGAATAGGAAGCATGCCGGACTGAAGGAATAGGAAGCATGCCGGAGTGAAGGAATAGGAAGCATGCCGGACTGAAGGAATAGGAAGGATGTCGGACTGAAGGAATAGGAATAGGAAGCATGCCGGACTGAAGGAATAGGAAGCATGCCGGACTGAAGGAATAGGAAGCATGCCGGAGTGAAGGAATAGGAAGCATGCCGGACTGAAGGAATAGGAAACATGCCGGACTGAAGGAATAGGAAACATGCCGGACTGAAGGAATAGGAAGCATGCCGGACTGAAGGAATAGGAAGCATGCCGGACTGAAGGAATAGGAAGCATGCCGGACTGAAGGAATAGGAAGCATGCCGGACTGAAGGAATAGGAATAGGAAGCATGTCGGACTGAAGGAATAGGAAGCATGCCGGACTGAAGGAATAGGAAACATGCCGGACTGAAGGAATAGGAAGCATGCCGGACTGAAGGAATAGGAAACATGTCGGACTGAAGGAATAGGAAGCATGCCGGACTGAAGGAATAGGAAGCATGCCGGACTCAAGGAATAGGAAGCATGCCGGACTGAAGGAATAGGAAGCATGCCGGACTGAAGGAATAGGAAGCATGCCGGACTGAAGGAATAGGAAGCATGCCGGACTGAAGGAATAGGAAGCATGCCGGACTGAAGGAATAGGAATAGGAAGCATGTCGGACTGAAGGAATAGGAAGCATGCCGGACTGAAGGAATAGGAAGCATGCCGGACTGAAGGAATAGGAAGCATGCCGGACTGAAGGAATAGGAAGTATGCCGGACTGAAGGAATAGGAAGCATGTCGGACTGAAGGAATAGGAATAGGAAGCATGCCGGACTGAAGGAATAGGAAACATGCCGGACTGAAGGAATAGGAAACATGCCGGACTGAAGGAATAGGAAGCATGCCGGACTGAAGGAATAGGAAGCATGCCGGACTGAAGGAATAGGAATAGGAAGCATGCCGGACTGAAGGAATAGGAAACATGCCGGACTGAAGGAATAGGAAACATGCCGGACTGAAGGAATAGGAAGCATGCCGGACTGAAGGAATAGGAAACATGCCGGACTGAAGGAATAGGAAGCATGCCAGACTGAAGGAATAGGAAGCATGCCGGACTGAAGGAATAGGAAGCATGTCGGACTGAAGGAATAGGAAGCATGCCGGACTGAAGGAATAGGAAACATGCCGGACTGAAGGAATAGGAAGCATGCCGGACTGAAGGAATAGGAATAGGAAGCATGCCAGACTGAAGGAATAGGAAGCATGCCGGACTGAAGGAATAGGAATAGGAAGCATGCCGGACTGAAGGAATAGGAAGCATGCCGGACTGAAGGAATAGGAAACATGCCAGACTGAAGGAATAGGAAGCATGCCGGACTGAAGGAATAGGAAACATGCCGGACTGAAGGAATAGGAAACATGCCGGACTGAAGGAATAGGAAACATGCCGGACTAAAGGAATAGGAATAGGAAACATGCCGGACTGAAGGAATAGGAAACATGCCGGACTGAAGGAATAGGAAACATGCCGGACTGAAGGAATAGGAAGCATGCCGGACTGAAGGAATAGGAAGCATGTCGGACTGAAGGAATAGGAAGCATGCCGGACTGAAGGAATAGGAAACATGCCGGACTGAAGGAATAGGAAACATGCCAGACTGAAGGAATAGGAAGCATGCCGGACTGAAGGAATAGGAAACATGCCAGACTGAAGGAATAGGAAGCATGCCGGACTGAAGGAATAGGAAACATGCCGGACTGAAGGAATAGGAAACATGCCGGACTGAAGGAATAGGAAACATGCCGGACTAAAGGAATAGGAATAGGAAACATGCCGGACTGAAGGAATAGGAAACATGCCGGACTGAAGGAATAGGAAACATGCCGGACTGAAGGAATAGGAAGCATGCCGGACTAAAGGAATAGGAATAGGAAACATGCCGGACTGAAGGAATAGGAAACATGCCGGACTGAAGGAATAGGAAGCATGCCGGACTAAAGGAATAGGAATAGGAAACATGCCGGACTGAAGGAATAGGAAGCATGCCGGACTGAAGGAATAGGAATAGGAAGCATGCCGGACTGAAGGAATAGGAATAGGAAGCATGCCTTACTGGAGGAATAGGAAGCATGCCGGACTGAAGGAATAGGAATAGGAAGCATGCCTTACTGGAGGAATAGGAAGCATGCCGGACTGAAGGAATAGCTCAGAGGTATTGTTACTGCCTTTATAATAAGTGAACCTGGTTCAAATAATCCCATTACCTGCTGACCTTGAGTACATCATTTTATCTCCCTGCAGCTCCAGCACCCAAATCAGATTGTGATCTCTTTGAAGCAGGTTTCAGTACTCAAGACCCTCCCAACAGGTCAGGTTTTCCGGATATCCCTGCTTCAGCACAGGTGGCTCAGTCTTTGACTGAGCCACTGATTGAGCCACTTGTGCTGAAGCAGGAATATCCTGAAAACCTGACCTGTTGGTGGGAGGGGGGGTTCTTGAGGCCTGGAATTGAAAACTCCTCCTGTAAAGAAATTATAAAGGGTCCTTTCCGCTGGTAAATACCATCTGTTTCTAACACAATCTCCGAGTCACCATTAGTGTTGGTTAGAACTGTTGCTGCCTGCTCTCTCTAAGCATAAGGAATACATATGAATTACATGTTGCCAACAAGCCAGTACCAAGAAATAACCCGAGACTTCTCCTTATTTATGCTCAATTTTGCCTCAAAAAGCCTGCATAATATTAGGCCCATATACAATATACTGTGAAACAGATTCTCAGTGTTGTAGAAGAGTTTGGTTCCATTCAATAGAATGTCACCAACATCTTCTCCAGCACAGGGAAGTGAACTGAAGTTAACGCGTCGTTAACAATGTTACCATATTGAATTCCTGCGCTGTGCGGCTGCTATCGAAAACAAGACGCGTCTGCGCTTGGAACGCACGCACGTTCCCACAGATACGGATTGGCGCGCAGGGTAACAAGATGCAAATGGCTTATTTCCCCCCCCCCCCAAACCAGGGAACCTTTGACCTCTGGTAATTACAAAAGTCAGGAGAGTTAAGCTCCAAATGATTGACAGTTTGTTTATAGATTTGAGGTGGTCTCCAGACCACTACCCGCAGACGGTCACTATTGTCACAAAGGAAATGATGCCCGCAACTTAAGACACGCACATTGGTGTAGAATGATTATTTTTTTTTACATTGAACCTTTATGAAAAAAGCGCGGTGGAGTCACAGTGGATATCGTACACCAATATGGTGCTACACCTTACACCAATTTATGAGAAAATATAACCATGTTAAAATTGAGCCAGTGTTTCAGTAATTGCTACAATTGCAAGTTCTCAACTGCAAATCTATTTGAATATTTCCAGTATGTATTGCACATCATTTTTGCCATATTAAATGCATTGCTAGTTCTAATACCAAATGGCTATATCTATGATAACACTAGGTAATTATATATTTATGCAGATTATATGGTCATACTTTACTTGAAATAGACTAATAACTAATTAGAGCTGCAGTAATCCCATTTATAAACATATATTGGAGATACAATAATGCAAACACTATTGAATAATTGAGGGTTCATTCGTCAGAAGTGAAGATTTAAGCGTACAAATGTCACTGCGTAACTTATTGCAGAATGGACTCCTAGCCAACACAGCAAATAATTATTTACCAGTCAGAGCCACAATGATCAGGGCGGTGATTTTAAAAAATCACAGAGCTGCCATTTAAAAAAAAATCCCTGTAAAGATTGTTCTGACAGCAATATTTGCCAAAATGTAAAACTGCTGGGTTTAACAAAAAAAAAGTGGACAGAATAAGTGGAACTGCCGCTTTAGAACGCAGACAGCCCCTTAATGGTTAGAGCTTTTGATGAACAATAAAAGGTCCCGTTTATTTGGCTTGCCGCAAGCCTGTGAAAAGATGACTGCGCATTTCGAGAAATAACATAAATCAGAAATATTGTTTCGTGGGCAGAGATCTGCTGAAAACATAACTGTGTGATAGAATAAAGCAAGGAATTTTGCTTATTTTTTAAATGTATTATTTTAGCATCTGTGTGATGTCATTATTCAAATATGTGGCAAAGGACAGAGGGTGACTCATGCCTGGTGCTGCCGGAGTAATTTCACCAGCCTCTGCTTTTTCATTGTGCAGCAGATTTCTGCCACAAACAGAATGTGACCGATATCCCCTCTGAAAATGATGAATGTCTGTTAATCCCCTTTGCTGTCAAGAGGACAGCTATCTGTTGCAGTCCTTTCTGATACGGCTTATATAGAAATATACAATACACACAGCCTCTGGTGCAGGGGGTGCCAATGCCACTCCTCAAGAGCCACCAACAGGTCATGTCTTAAAGGATATCCCTGCTTAAGCACAGGTGGCTCAATCGAAGACTGAGCCTCTGATTGAGCCACCAGTGCTGAAGCAGAGGCAGATTGAGCCACCTGTGCTGAAGCAGGGATATCCTTAAAACCTGACCTGTTGGTGGCCCTTGAGGACTGGAGTTGGCCACCCCTGCTATACTGATAGGTTCAAAGACTATATTCAATTGTCTTGTGCCGAGTAATAATCTGCACTGAAACGCCACAAGGGTCTATTGAGCTAGTAAAAGGGCAGTATTTTTGGGGGGCTGTAGAGGGGGGGGGAGTACAATCTTTATGTAATGTCTTTTGGTGAGAAGACTTCTTGTCAAAACTAGAGGCGAGTTGTTGCTTTTTGATTTGTCCATTATTGGTATAGTAATTATGAAGTCATGGATCGGTAGTCAAATAGATAAACAGAAGAAACCAATATGCCTAAATTCAGCAGACCCAGAGAAAAAGGGAAACATATTCATTTTAATAAGATGTAAATAAGTAAAGGGTAATTGAATCTTTTTAAGGAAGCCGATTACTCAAAAGTTATTTAAAAACGTGGTTTTTATTTAACCTTCTATGTGGGACAACCTCTTTACAGTAGCTATTCCCTCACTTGATTCTGCTTTCATTGGGGTGTCAAAATCAGAGGCTGTACTCATGAAGCACGCCAGTGTCTGTCCATCAAGAAGCCCTCAATGGATACAAAGATATTATCCCGGTTCCTTTGCAAAACAACATGTAATTAATATGTAATTACATATGTAACAGCAAACTGGGTTTCAGTTGCTGTGAAAGTTAAGTAGAATCTACTTTTCATCTGGGGTGTTTGACTAGGTGTGAGGGGGGAGGGCTTATTATTCAGTCTTATCCCAACCTTAGAGCACCCTCTCTCCCTGGTAAAGAGAGGTGGAGCTGCCCTAAAGTTAATTCTCTCTCTAAAAGGTTTTTAGTGAGATAAAGAATATAAGGGGAGGTAGATGTTCCCTTCCAGCCTAGAATGCGCTGCTCCGGCTCTGACTAAATCGATGCAAATATCCCTAGACATACGAAAACCCTAATTAGATATATCATCTATGCCGACAAAAATATACTAGCTAGAACGTGGAAAGACCTTCCAGCCCATCCATGGAAGAATGGTGGGACAGAGTGGAATTTATTAGAATAATGGGGAAGCTGACATAGTCCCTTAGATATTTAACACCAAAATACCACAACATATGGGCTCCCTATCAGGAGTATAATGGAGTCATAATGACAAATGATGGATTTTGGAACTAGGTTTTCGGGCCATAGTGCCAGCATCCTTCATACACCGAACAAGGTTAAGTTTGAAGTTAGGTGAATAAGATTATACTAGAATTGTATGGTGCTAGTCAATCCATCAGTATCACTGTAAAGTGTAAAATGTATTAAACTCCTTTGAATGCTGACCTCGCTGGTTGTTTGTTGTTGTTGTTGTTGTTATTGTTTTTCTTTTACCTTTATATGGAATCTCTCTATCGTTACGTTGGGAGAACTGCGATATACAATGTACAGGTAATCTCACACCCAGAACTGAATGTTGTGTCGACAATGTTGAATGTGTTTTGGAATATTGTATAAAGCAGGACATTTCAATAAAATCGAAATACAAAAGAAAAGAAGAAGAGTCGATAGATGTAAGCAGGAAGAAGATTTTGCCTGTGCAAACTCCTGTTCAATGTACAGGGAGATTACACAGAGGAAATCAAGCTGTTCCCATGTCTCAGCTCACCTTTTTTTTCATAATAACTGTCAAATACATTTTAAAATGTTATACGTGTCTGATTATTACATTAATTAGATTTAGCTCATTAAACATGTTAGTGGCATTGGCTCATATTTAACCTAGGAGGGTCTTCATGTTTATGTACATAGCGCCCATTGAAAGGAAACCACAGGTCTCCTTTCTGCTGGAGAACAAATTAGCAATGGTCCCCAATCCATTAGTGACTGGCTTAAAAGCACCTTCTCAGGCATTCTCCTTGATGGACAAACTTTGAGGTTGTAATGGCCCATATTTATTTATCAAGCTGTGTTATTCCATAATATACCTTCCAGCACTGCAAGACACCTTATGGAATAGGGAAGGGGTGTTAAACTCCAGTCCTCAGCCCCTGCCCCCCCCCCCCCCCAACAGGTCAGGTTTTAAGGATACCCCAGCTTCAGCACAGGTGGCTCAATCAGAGGCTCGGTCTTTGACTGAGCCTCTGATTGAGCCACTTGTGTTAAAGCAGGGACTGGCTGAGACACCTGTGCTGAAGCTGGGATATCCTGAAAACCTGACCTGTTGGGGGGGCTAGAGGACTTGAGTTGAGCACCCCTGGAATAGGGCATAAGATCTTCCAGTGGCACATTATAGAATAGTATTGCATATCTCTCAAACGGGGTACTCTCCCCATGCAGGACCAATACAGTAAAGAACTGGGAGACCCACAGTCTAAATAATACCAACAAAAAGAAATAAACTAGCAGCTCTGAGTTTTTATCCAAAACTAAATTCATAACACATGGGAAGTTATTAATCATTAATTATTCAAGTGCGATAGTGCCGATCATACACTAATGTGGGAAACTGTCTTGAATGAGTTTCTGTGTGCTAGTGTCCCGATTTGCACTACCGCTGCTTAATAAATAACCCGCATTGCCCACACATTGGAATAACCAAAATTGGATTGAAGCATTGAACGACTTAATGAAATCCTTAGTAATGTCCTAATAAAATGAGTACCTCCTAGATTGTTCAGGCTTCGGTTAATTTTTAAGATTATTTATGTGATGTAATTGTTTGTGCTGTACATGTAGTGACTGTGTAGCAATCCAAATTTGGAATTAAAAATACACATGTCGTCTCTTCACCTTATGCACGGACTTTGGGAGTGGTTCAACCATTGTTTTTGTGCCTTCATGCATAGCCTTTTGTTGTCAAATCTAATCCAACTTCCTGAGCGATTCTGATCTTTTGTCCATCTGCAGTTTTTTCTGCTGCTCTCCCAACACGAAAAAGCTCACGTAATGTCCCCAAACTCTGCTGAATCTAGCACTACGCTGCTACTGTGAATGATGGCAATATGCTGCTAAGGTAGAACAACCTTGCATAAAGTTCACAGTTGCATAGCAAATAAAAATATCACTTGTGAGCACATTCACATGTCTCAGACTGGTCTGCAACCCTGCCTTTCCCCATTATCTCTTAGCATAAAGGACTTAGACTGCAGCCAGGGATTCTGGGAAATGACAGTTGCACAACATTATGAACTAGTTGAACTCCTACACTGCCGGGGGGCCTACAACACGCAAAGAGGTGTAACTACAAAAACAATAGCTCAGTAAAAGTGGCTCATTAATACCAATTAAGAGTTTAAAGCTGTGTCATACTGGAGTTAAAAAATGTTGATGTCCCCATCCACTAAACAAAACGCCAAAACATCACCTAAACACACAGCGGTGGGGCACATACTAAGATAGCACAGCAGCTGTTGCTCTGAACCACAGTATTGTTATTTGTTCTCATTATCGTGTGATTAAATTGTTTTAGCAGCACTTAGCTATTCCAGTCTGCGTGCTATACTGCATCTTCATTATGTAATCAGCTGTGCAGGATATATGTCCCTATCCTAACTTCTTTGCTCATCAGTTCCAATTAGCAGGAAGGATAGATATACTGTACACGCTTGTATGGATGCCTCGTCACTGTAATTCAAGATGACTGGATTATCCGCGGTGTGCGCTTATTAAGAATTAGTCTCACCCAGATTTAGCATTAGTGTCCAAATGGCCTTCAGTGGAGTGTCACTCATTAAAATAAGTTTTCCATTCAAATGTATTTTCTCCACCCAGAAGCCCCAGAGGGTTTTTTGAGGAGCTTTCTCTCATTTTAGAATGTTCTAGCACAGGGGTGGCCAACTCCAGTCCTTAAGAGCTATCGTCAGGTATTAAGGATATCCCTGCTTCAGCACAGGTGGTGCATTTGAATAAGCCACTGATTGAGCCACCTGTGCTGAAGCAGGGATATCCTGAAAACCTGTTGGCAGCTCTTGAAGACGGAAGTTGGCCACCCCTGTTCTAGGACGTTTGCAAGGGCTTACAGGCATGCTGAAGGGTGCCCTTTTAATTACAGGGGATTGAAGGTTTGAGTTTTAAACAGGAAGTGAAATGTAACACTGCATATTGGGAATTTTGGAAGCCTTATTCAATTCCTTCAAGAAAAGAAAGTCTGGGAATCTGTGGGAATTAAGGGAAGAATTTTGCTTCTGCCAGAAAGACAGGATGATATAATGGATGATAGGAGACCTCAAAGAGCTTTGGGAAATACGTTTGCTTTATATCCTTGTCTTTATGTATAAAGGAAATCTTCCCATGGCCCATTGATCACCACTTAACTTTCCTGAGCTTAAAGCTGCAGGTCAAGCTCCCTTTTTTTTAAGTTTTTTTTTTTACTTCAATAGTTTCATGTGGGCAATCTCTACTTACCTAAAGAACTGCATAGCTGCCGGTCAATTCATTCTCCGTCTATTGATCGGCGAAGTTTGGCGACATCTTTAAATATGGGGAATGTAAATGGTTGCTATAGGAACAAGCATGCTTGTTAAAATAGAGGGGGAGGGGGGAGGGAGGGGAGGGGGAGGGGGGAGGGAGGGGAGGGGGAGGGGGGAGGGAGGGGAGGGGAGGGGGAGGGGGAGGGAGGGGAGGGGAGGGGGAGGGGGAGGGAGGGGAGGGGAGGGGGGAGGGAGGGGAGGGGAGGGGGGAGGGAGGGGGAGGGGGGAGGGAGGGGGTAGGGGGAGGGGGTAGGGGGAGGATGGGGGACTGCCCCAGAAGTTAGGTCCGACTCCCGCTAACAGCCACCTGGTCGGACCCCATCCACCCGAGGGTAGGGATCAGAATCCCCACTTAACAGGTAAGGACTGGGCGGAGGGGGGTAATAGAGAGATAGGCGGGGGAAGAGATGGGAGTGGGGGGTGAGACAAGGGGGTGGGAGGAGGACAGTGGGGAGTATGGGGAGGGAGATATAGAGGGAATAAAGAGATAAAAGGGGAGTGTATGGGAGAGGGGCAAGGTGGGATAAAGGTAAACGGGTGGGCTAGTACATTTTTTCAACTTATCTGCGAGGCTGGGCTTATATTATATCAATATATACTTGAAAGCTTGCATGTATTCCATGCTGTATCCTGCACAAGTGCACAAATAATTGTCACAACGTATAGCAGTGGTACAAATAGAATCTACGTTGGGAAAATAAATGATGGCCCTAGTCTTGCCCTCTATACTCCAGAACATTTATTTGTACAGACATGTCATGCTTTACTCTTTCAACGTGATGCCAGATAGCAAACACATGCACAAGCATAAAAGTTAATGGTTTGCTTCCTTATAGGCTCTCCTAGATATGATTAGAAAAGGGTTGCTGGTAGCATAAACATAAATCCAATTGACAGCTCAATATTGCAGTACAGTTTATTAATCTTCTCTCGTCATCCAAGTGTCAGGGCAGGCCACCGCGGTCATTCTGCCTCTACCAAGATGGCTGACATTTGAGGTCATTTTGCCCCCTCACCCTAGATGGAGGTTGTAATCGGTTGCACCTGTTCCTGGCCTTTATAAGTAAGTCATATCCATTCAGCCAGCGTCCACGCAAGGTGTCTGATCCTTATGCTATTAGACCCAGTCTGGTATCCTGCTTGTGCTTTGCCTCTCCTGAATCTTTCCTTGCCTCTCTCCTTCCCTGACCTTGAAACCGTGACCCCCGACTACGCTGCCGCACCCTGTCCCGACCTCGACCCGTGACCCGGATATTCTCCCAATCAGGACTCAGTCCCACGGCCTGCTGTCAGTTCTAACATCCTGCCTCATTCCTGCGGGTCAGCCTCCTGGTCACATTAAGGGGTTGAATACAAAGTGAAAGTGAGAGCCAGGGCAGTCGAAGAGAGAAAAACCTAGACAAGCTCTGTTAAACGAGGGGAAATAATGTGACGTTACCAAAAACAGGAATGGACATTATTTTCCCTGAGTTATCACCCTGTTCACCAAGGTAATCACTGCCGTAATTGAGCTCATTAGCGCAGTCCCCCTATTTTAACATTACACTGCGTTATCTGCAAGTAACAGAGTGATTGAAGTCTTGACGTTACTCCAAGACAGACAATGGCATTTGGAGAAGGAGTAAGAGAGCGAGAGATACCCGAGAACAAAACCGAGAACACACCCGAGAGAACTGGGAAATATGCAACTAAAAAATGTGCAAGATGTTCTCTCTCTCCCTCATTTCAGTGTCTGGCTGGGTGTAACGTCAGAGCTAGGCATGACTATGTGGCGTTATTTCCCAGTGTTAACCTAAACAGGGTTTAATGAATATGGGATGAATATAATTTAGGCTGCAATTAGCTAATTTGCATGTCATATAGAATATCTACAATCTTATTAAAGCCGCAGCGATATCTGATTTAGTGAAGGCTGCATTAATATTAACGTGCAGTAACTTAGGTTAATGTCACGTTAAAGTAGGCCAACGGAGCTACATAAATCTAGCCCAAAGTCAGGAAAGTAACTAAAACAAATCATAAAAATAGGTAATTAAATTGAAATAAAGCCGGAGGAGAACAGCCCCCTCCCCCCACCAACCCGCCCCACCTACCCCACACTAAGTATATAGAGAGATAAACTGAACAGGAGGATTTTGATGCTGAAAAGGTTTAATAAACACTTCAGCATATCTATTGTATATGGAAGAAACAACCATACATTACATAGTCCACAAGATCATTTTATATTAGAGTAACAAGTTTTACTAGTCATGCTGCAATTCATGTGACATTCACCCGCAAGGTTGCCAACAGGGATGGATGGGCGAGTGAGGACAAGTTTCCCGGGCCGGCATTTGAGGTGGGCCTGACACATCTTCTGTGACCGGCATGGCCCTTTCTTCTGCCATTGTGTATTAGAAATTTGGGCAAGGGTGAAACTAGCTCCATCAAGTTAAGGGTACTGTAGATCAGTGGTCTCACTCCTCTGCCGTGCCGTTTCCCAGGTGGGAGCAGGAATTTGGGCCCAACTTCCGCCCGTGTGGCCAGCCGATCTCTGCAGCACTGCAGCTTCCGACGTGGCCAAGACTGAGTCGAGCGGGGAGGGGGAGGCGGGTTGTGTGAGAGAGAGGGGTTGAGTGAGAGGGGGCGGAGGGTTGAGTGAGAGAGAGGAGGGGTTGAGTGAGAGAGAGGGGCTTGAGAGAGAGGGGGTTGAGTGAGAGGGGGGGATGGAGTGTGAGGAGGGAGGGATATTTTGGGAAATTAAAACTTTCTTTATTTTATTGTAATTTTCTTATTTATACATATGGGAAGCGTATTCAAAAAAAGTCAACCCTTCATAGTACTGTATTGACCGGTCATCCAATTTTATTTGTTTTTTTTGCCGGTCCGGAGGGAGGGATACTTTGGGAAATTAAAACTTTCTTTTTTTTATTGTAATTTTCTTATTTATACATATGGGAAGCGTATTCAAAAAGTCAACCCTTCATAGTATTGACCGGTCATCCAATTTTATTTGTTTTTTTTGCCGGTCCTCTTAAGGCAAAAGGTTGGAGACCAGTTCTGTAGACCAGGGGAGCACAAACTTTCCCCACTGCACCTTCCCCCCCCCCCCTCCTTACCTTGTCTTCTGAGCCAAATGACCCCGCAGTGTCATTTGATGCTGCATTGCCATGGCGACATGTCACCGAAGACAAGGTAAGGGACGTTACAGAGGCCTCACGCAATCACCCGGCATTTAATTTAAATGCCTTGGGGATGAGCGCGGGGCCTCTGTAACCGCCGCGCCCCCCCGGAAAAATCTCCCCTGCCCCAGTTTGCGCACCCCTGCTATAGACCACAAGACAGTGATCCAAACAGGCAATTGATACAGGGATAAGGTTGATTCGCTGGGTAGTAAAAGCTTGTGTCAGGATAAACCATACGTTGTTTTACGCAGCATTGGAACATTGGGACATGCGCTGAAGTTGCACGGGGAATGGGAGGAAGGACTTCTTCATGGAAAGGGTGCTGGATACATGGAATAGTCTCCCAGCAGAGGTGGTAGGGGCTAACACAGTAAGGCAGTGTTTCCCAAGTCCAGTCCTCAGGGAACCCCAACAGGTCAGGCCTTAAGGATATCCCTGCTCCAGCACAGGTGGCTCAGTCAAAATGATTGAGCCGCTGATTGACCCACCTGTGCTGGAGCAGGGATATCCTTAAGGCCTGACCTGTTGGGGTTCCCTGAGGACTGGAGTTTAAGGTTATCCTAAATCTGAAACCCCGCCAAGGATCACAAAAGGCTCTGAGGTTGTACAGCAGGTAGGCAAACTATAGGTGGAGCAAATGGTTTTTTTCTGCCATCAAATTCTATATGATCACATCACACATCACAAAACAACTCAGATTGCAGTTGGGTTTTCCTTGGTTAAACACGATTTCCTAACAAAAACCTGGATGTTTATCATACTGAACCTAGGTAAAACTAGTTTTTAATGTCTTTCATAGTCAGACAGAGTTTATCTTTGAAAAGTGATTTAATATATTTGTAATTATTCAACTAAAATCAGTAAAAAAAAAAAAATGGTAGCAAATGCAATGTTAACCACTATTACTTTAATTGCTGTATAGCTTACCCTGCATCTAGACATTTAAAGATCTGGTATTACTTGACATGAGGGAGAGGGAGAACTCTCTATAAGCTTGTCTTATAATATCAGTCGTTAGTCCAAATGCAAAAAAGTATCACCTACTATTGAAGATCTGGCATACAAAGCCTTTAAGAATAATACTAAAAACAGTTGGCTGAATCATCATACTTCTTTACCAATATTAGAGGGCGTACTATTCATCCTACTTACACTCTGGAAATGCAGAAGAATGGAATTCATGCCGTTACACCCAGCAAATGTACTACTCCAAGAAACATACTGTAGCTATTCAAGACAGCAATATTTTAGACGTCTACAGGCAGTCATATAAACTTAGCATCTTAAAGTAGGATATGAAGCAGACCACCACTGTTTTATGTTTAGCAAGTACAATACCACTTATGAAACCCAGTGTGGACTTCATAAGGTGTTAACTGCCATTGACTTGTATTACAGTTAATGCAGAATCATATCGTCGTTTAGCGAGTTTCCCCCAAAGTCTCATTCTAAATGGGTTATTTTCCATCACCCAGCTCCAGAGACTAGGAGAAGGTAACAAATGCAGTATAGTAGGAGTGATAAATGTCTATAAATTAGAAGTTTGTGAGCTCAAAGTCTATGGGGTCAGCTCACTTATATGTAATACGCATTATCGAACTATAATGACCATTCATTTAATTGCCATCAACACAATGATAATGTTAGTAACACTGGAGTGAATAGACTCCTATACTTATTTTATTGGAGTCTGTAAATATTTAACTAGACGTTAACTTTCTGTTTAGCTAACAGAATCTTTTGACGAAACCTTTACACTGTCGCAACCTTTATAGTGCCCTTGGACCTTCAACGCTTTCAGTCATTTCACCGCCCCCTTAGCTAATGGAAACGGAGGGGGCTCTATTTTCGATCAGGCCGATCACTCAGGTGAAGCAGTCTGCCCGGTCAGGCCCTGGAAACCAAGCACTTTTCCATGACCTACCAGGTACGCCATACAGACCCTGTAAAGGTGAAAGCAGCAATCCCTCCTAGGATCAAAAGTGTACCAAAGGCAATGAGATCTGTAACCATTTGGGGGGCGGGGGGGAGATTTGCTTTGGTAGTGACCAAATTATTTATTATTTATTTATAAAATATTTTACCAGGAAGTAATACATTGAGAGTTACCTCTCGTTTTCACGTATGTCCTGGGCACAGAGTTAAGACAAATAATACAAGGTTACAAATACAGTTACGTAAATGAGCATGTATATAATGCAAATACAGTTACATAAATGTCTTGTATATAATGAATACATTATATACAAGACATTGCATTCACAGTTAAAGATAATATATATTATGGGCGTATGAAACAGTTACAGACCAGATTAAAATGTGTGACAACCTTAGATTTGAAAGAACTTAAACTGGTGGTGGATGTGAGAGTCTCTGGTAGGTGGTTCCAGTTTTGGGGTGCACAGTAAGAGAAGGAGGAACGTCCGGATACTTTGTTGAGCCTTGGGACCATGAACAGTCTTTTGGAGTCTGATCTCAGATGATAGGTGCTGCATGTGGTAGGGGTGAGGAGCTTGTTCAGGTAGCTGGGTAGCTTGCCCATAAAGAATTTGAAGGCAAGACAGGAAAGGTGAACTTTGCGCCTAGACTCGAGTGATGACCAATCTAGTTCTTTGAGCATTTCGCAGTGGTGTGTGTTATAGTTGCATTGGAGAACAAAACGACAAATTGAATTGTAGAGGGTGTCACGTTTGCTAAGGTGGGTTTGAGGTGCCGAGCCATATACTATGTCTCCATAGTCAATAATTGGCATTAGCATCTGCTGTGCGATACGCTTTCTGACCAGGAGACTTAGGAAGGATTTGTTCCTGTAAAGTACCCTTAGTTTGGCATAGGTCTTGGTTGTCAGGGTATCAATGTGCATCCCGAATGTTAAGTGGGAGTCAAACCATATGCCCAGGTATTTAAAACTAGTGACAGGGGTTAGGGTGGTGTTAGTGTTGGTTCTAATCTGGAGCTCAGTCTCTGGAAGCTTTAAAAATTTAGTCTTGGTCCCAAATACCATTGTTACAGTCTTGTCAGTGTTTAAAAACAGTTTGTTTTGGGAATCCATTTTTCGAGTCTCAAAAAGTCAGACTGAAGTATGTGTTGAAGGTCAGAGAGGCTATGGCTGTGTGCATATAGGATTGTGTCATCTGCATACATGTGTATTGAGGCTTCCTGACAAGCTGTGGGAAGATCATTGATGAACACTGAGAAGAGTAGGGGCCCCAGAACAGAGCCTTGCGGGACACCACAGGTGATATCCAGGGGGTTGGAGTTAGAGCCTGAGATGGACACATGTTGGGTTCTACCTGATAGGTAGGACTGAAACCAGTTTAAAGCATGCTTCCCTATTCCAGAGCTCTGGAGTTTGTTAAGCAGGATAGCATGATCAACAGTATCAAAACCCTTTGCAAAATCTAGGAATACTGCACCAGTGAGTTGACCCCGTTCCATTCCACACTGGATTTCATTGCAAACTTTTAGCAGGGTAGTTACGGGGCGAAAGCCAGATTGGAATTGGCTAGGTAAATTTGTATTGTTATAGTAATCGCTTAATTGGGAGTGAACACATTTTTCCATGACTTTGGATAGGATTGGGAGAAGGGAGATTGGCCTGTAGTTTGAGACAGTGTTTTTGTCCCCACTTTTGAAAATTGGGACAACTCTGGCAGCTTTCCAGGTCTTAGGGATATGGCCTGCAGACAGGATAGAGTTGACTATGGAAGCAATTGGTTTGGCAATTGCTGGGGCACCAAGTCTTAGGAACCTAGATTGTAGTAAGTCAGGTCCACATTGGCTGCTTAGTTTTAATTTGTGGAGCGCTTGTGTAATCTCCTCTTCGGATACTGGGCCAAATTGAAAATTGTGGGCAGTGTTGGGAGGGGGTGGGGCTATAGGGGTACTCCCAGGATGAGATTCAGGTTTGTGGTTTGGGTTGCGTTTCGCTAATAAGTTAGTAGCACACCCCACAAAGTAATCATTGAATGCATTTTCAATGTCGGTGGGGTTTGTCAGAGTCATATCACCCTTAGTGATATTACTTGGCTGTTTATGGTTAGAAGGCTGGAATATGTTGTTGATAACCTTCCAGAAGTTAGCTGGGTTTGATGTATTCTGGAGGAGATTGTCAGAGTAATATTGGGCTTTTGCATGCCTTGTTTGCCTTGTGCACATGTTCCGCAGGCATCTGTAGTGATTGAGATCCTTGGTAGTGCCAGGTACTTTGTAGCTTTTCCACAAGGCATCCCTGAACTGGTAGAGTGCTATAAGGTCAGGTGTAATCCATGGAAGGTGAGCACCCCATACCCTTAGGCTAAGGCCCCGGTATCTCCGCTGTAACGCGCGCCCGCGATATTGGCGGCGCTTTCAGCCGATTCCCCGGTCTTCAGCTCACTGCAGGAAGAGAGACCGGGGGGGGGGGCGTGGTGGGGGAGTGATGGGGGCGCGGCCATGACGTCACCCAGCAGGTTCGCCCTCATTGGCTGAACCGTCGGGGGCGTGCCTAATCGCTCGACACGAGTCCTGCTCTCAATTCTATTGAGAGCAGGAGCAACTCTCGCCCGAGCGCTGCGGCCCCCCCTCGCAGCGGGCTCGGCGCCATTGAGGGGAGGGCTCTCGTCCGTGCAGCGTCCGCCACAGCGGATGCTGTAGTAGGCAGCGGGGGCAAGTCCTTATTCTGCGTAGTGACTACCTCCCACCCCTTCCTTCCCCACACACACACACCTGTTTTGATCAGGCTGATATCTCACATGGAGCAGTCCTCCTCATCAGCCCCCAGAAAAGGAGCATTTAAACGATGAAATACCTGGTACAGTACAGGGACCTCGGGCAGGTACATCATTAGGTTTAAAGAACATCTGGCTGATTGGTGCCTTTTTTACCAAAATCAGGCCCAAACTGCAACAACCTACCAGAGACGCTCAAAGCCGCCTGCAGTTTAAGTTCTTTCAAGACCTCAGCTGACTCACATTTTAACCTTGTCTGCAACTGCTAAATACGCCCATAACATATATTGTCCCTAGCTGCCCATGCAATGTCTGTAAATATAGCGATGAATTGTCATCATAACTCTGCCCAGGACATACTTGAAAACGACAAGTAACTCTCAATGTATTATTTCCTGGTAAAACATTTTCTAAATAAATACGTTTTTTAGATCATTTTTTAAAGTTACTTTTACACAGCGAGCGGAGACTTGGGAGGGGTTGGATTTCCTCTGGCTCTTTCCTTTTGTCAGATGTCACTGTGAGTTCAACAAGGAGTTTTCACAGCCAGAGCCCCACTCTCCCCCTCCCCTTATCTTTATTGTCTCTCTGATAAAGGAGGACAGGATGGGCTAAGACTAAAGAAAACACTTGATTGACAAGCGTTCCCCCCCATTCAAAAATGCAAGTTGTAATACATTTCCAGAGAAACAAAAGAAACCGAACCTTTGCTTTTAGCGTAGTTAGATTAGTTTAAAGAAGTCCATTAAATAGGTAAATTCTTTACAAAGGATTGGGTTTTTTTGCCCCGTTATCTGCGGGTTGCACGTTTAAGGGCCGATTGAATCACAAAATATGGCATTAAAGATTAGTTCAATTCACTATAATGTCATTTTGTATGTGCTCACAGACCCAATGTAAAACAGATTCCAAAATCTTCTCTACCCGGAGTTGTCAACCCCAGTCCTCATAGGCCACCAACAGGTCAGGTTTTAAGGATATCCCTGCTTCAGCACAGGTGGCTGTGTTAATAAATGAGCCACCTGTGCTGAAGCAGGGATATCCTTAACACCTGAGCTGTTGGTGGCCCTTGAGGACTGGAGTTGGTCATCCCTGTTCTAGACCATTAGTGGTCAACAGGCAGGCCAGGGGTATCATGTGCTCCTCGGGGGGAGGCTTTATCTGCGGCGCTCAACCATTGGCCGCCCTAGCAGCTCCCCGCAGTGCAGAAGGACCATAGATGTTGCTGCAGTGGATTGTACCGTCTCCTTGCTCTCTCAGCTGCTTAATAAATACTGGGCCTCTCCTGTGCTAATCACAAGTTCTGAGTGCAAGAAGTGGGACAGTATTCACCAGCACTCTGGCATTACACCAAGGCCCAAGTGCACGCGACGGGGTGCCTGGAGGTGCTCGTTCCCGGCAGCAGCGCAACCTGGTGGACTCCAGGCAGGGCGCGGCCATGATGTCACGTGGCTGGATCCGCCATCATTGGCTGAACCCCGCCGTGACGCGGCCAGCCCTCCATTGCCACAAGCACAGACAAAATCATTGTCTTTGCAAAATGTGGTCACGCATCGCGCATTGTGCCGGGGTGCGCAGGCAGCTACTGGGGCCGGCCCCATAGAGAGCCTTGTGTGTGCGCCGCGCACACCGTCTCGGCCACTGGGGACCTAGCCTTAGCTACGCTTATAGTGCCGGCGACGGCAGGCTGCGTGCGGTCGCTGGAAAAATCAAATGGAGATGACTTCCAGTGATCGCGACCAAGCCGTCGCTCCAAAATGGGGATCTGGATAGACTAACACCCCCTATTAAAAAAATGTAATAATCTTAATAATGTTTAAATGATTTATAATTAAACATGAAATAAAAGGATAAACTTAAAAATCATTGAAAATTACTTATATGTCTAATATTTGATATATCAATCCCCTAGGTTTTTACTGTCAGTGTAAATCTTACAAAGAAATGTGTTGCTGGTGTTTCTGACTGATAATAAGGGGTTAACATAATTTAGGAACAGCTCATTTATTTTGATGTGAAATAATAATAGGTTTTTTCTTCTGTTACGCTGACATTGTACAAAGCGCTGTACATAGAACTTTGCAGGTACGGGTCCCTGCCCCGTAGAGCTTACACTCTATATATTTGGTGCCTGGGGCACCGGGAGATAGAACTTCACCCAAGGTCACAAAGAGCCCACACCGGGAATTGAACCAGGTCCCCTTTACTCACTGACTCCATCCTTGTGAAAGGATGAAGGTCATTATTAATGTAGTGAAGTGGTTAAGAATGCACATGCATCAAGTAAAACTAAACATGCCAACTTAAAAAGGAAATGCATGCACCTCACATAAAGGATGGTATTTCATATCTACACACTAAAACCATGCTTGATACACAGTCTGCATATTTCCTGGCCTCAGAGTTAATTAGATTGATTGTAATATCCATGGAAATCCATGTGTGACTCATCCAGAAACGTCAGGACTAAATTATACCCTATAGAGTTCCATGTATTGTATCTAAATGTGTGCTTAGTAGAGAGGTGTAACACTTTAAGTACATTCAGGTACTTTAAAATTATTTTTTTTTTTTTACTAAACTCAATTTGTGGCGCACTACTTTTAAAAGGCTTAAAATATCACATTTCCACCATCAATTTGTTGTTTTGCCAATGAATCGCAGCTCAGTCAGCAATTCGGAAAGCATTTTAATTTAGTTTAATGATGCTAACTCCCATCAAGAGGCTGAAGTAGGAACTTTTGTGGAGAGGATAGCCACAATTTAGGGTCTGGGTGGGAGTTAGCACTTTAAACAAACTTGAAGGGCACACTGACTTCGCTGGGACGAATTGCAGCAACTTTATTTTTTTTTTCCCGAACAAAAAAAATGCTAATTTAACATTCGCACTTCTCTAGTGTTCAAGATATAGATTTTTTTATGCACTTCCCTGTGTGTGGAGTGCATGGAGTGTGCTCTCCATGGATGTGTAACTGCAGAATCTTGAGGATAATATTTGCACTTTTTGAAGAAGGATTTTTGAGCATATAGAAAGTTTAACCTCAGTACTTCCATTGCAAAAGCACATTTTCCCCCTTTTACATGATCTACGCCACATTTTTCTTTATTATCCATATTTTGCATCAGGAATATTACATTGTAATCATCTCATTCGCCCAAGATCACACCAGGAGGTCTGTGTAACAAGGCAATTATAATAATGCCATGCAGCCGTCTTCTTGTTAGGGAAGCTTCATGCCCCATTAAAATAAATAGGCTTCATCCTTCCCCGACCAGGAGAAAAATGGTATCCCAGTAAATTGAATAGGAGCTAAAAAGAGTCATATTCAACTTGCATCATTGCAATGCTCCATTCAACTGAGTGGGACTTAAATCTTCTCCTGCACAGGGAAGACTGATTACAATAATGTATGAATACTTTGCTCCAACTGAGCGCCGTTTGCAGCTTGGGACTTATCATGAGTTATGGAGGCGTTACAAGACACACATATTATAAATGTAATGGGATGTAATAAGAGAGCAAAGTGGTTTAAACAAAAGTAGCGGTACTGTGTCTAATTTCACTCTTTAAGTACCAAGAACCAGCACTACCCATGTGGCTTCCAGAACGCGGTCATGTAAATCGCTTGGGGTAGTGATCCCGTGAATGGAAGTGATGGGGGCTCCATCCACTTCTGTTCCAAACATGGTCACCGCTAATTTCCTCCAACAAAACAAGCTTACTGCACCGACACACTTTATTCGAGCAAATACCCAGTATGTACCTGGCAGATACCTGGAATGCGCCGCTCCTCACCTCTGACAAGCCCCGTTGCGTTTGCCTTCCAAGCCTGGGTTCATGCCTGGCTGACGGGCGGCTGATCTGTTAAATGATAATGATTAGGATTTAATAGGCTGCAATGCTTCGCGTGTCTACCAGATGGCATAAATTCATGAATTGTAATGCAGTATATATATATATACTGTGCAGTATTGCAGCCAGCGGGAATAAAATGCTTCAATCCCTGCTTGGAAAATACCTCAATGCACTCGGGCAGAAAACAGTCACAAACCTCAATACACCCGGGTATACCCGAATTCGTGGGACTAGCCGAGCTCGAATAAAGTGTGTCGCCAGTGTATATGGCATGGGTCCCTGCTGTGCAGGGTGCACCATCCATATTTATAAGTTCACAACGCGGTGCACGCACGTAAACGGAAAACTTGCCACCGCTGCGCAGCAACAGTGGTCCCGCAGTGAAGCGGTAACCCCAACCCGACAATCCAAAATGAATGAAGAAGTTGCACTCGTGTGGTCCTGTGAAGAAAGGCACACAGGTTTATTGGTTGGTGATCGACGTTGACCGAAACGTCCCCATCCAATAAACCTTTGTACCTTTTTTCACAGGACCACACGAGTGCCACTGCTTCATTCACCCACGTGTATTAAACAGGAGACCATTGGGATTGTCTTTCACACAGATTTAAGCAATATTTATGCTGCTTGGAAACAGGAAATACTTTCTAAAAGAAATCAAATTGTGAGAGCGTAAAGACGAAGTAATGGTACTCTGGGTGTGAAAGTAAAAAAAGAAAATAGTAGTGTTACTCTGTGCCTCCAAAAATGGAAAATAGTGCTATTTATCAGAGCACACTTATTTTATTGATACACTGTGTATATGCAGCATTAGTAGGTATTGGGCCCACTAGCGTGTATGTATTTCAAAACCAACACCTTAACCACTGCTGCACACCCAATATTTAGACAAAATGCTATAACATCCACTATATTTGATAGTGCTTGGAATACAGAACCCATTTTTCTTCCCTGTGTATCTCTGATTTTACTTTAACCAAAGCATAGTTAAAAAAAATAGAACATAAGAAAATGTCTAAATATTTCCACTGCGTGCTCCGACTTGGTATATGTTATTCTGCACTCGGCACCGCATGATGAAGAGTAAGCAAACCACTGAGAGAGTTTACTTTATAGCAATCAGCGATAAGACTAAATGTATGCATGATAGTTTTGCCAAGTTTACAAGCACGATGAAGATAGAGAAACAACGTGTATACAATGTGTGGGGGCAGCTGATGAAAAAGGCATTGGTTGTAAGGCCCTTGTGACCTTGAGCAAGTCTTTTCATTAGTCAATAGGAGTTTCCATACAATAGTGCCCCGATGGGCACTATTGCTGTTTAATGAATAACCACTGTGAGTTTAAAAGGGGCAGTTCAAGTTTAGCAGGCCCCCCAAAAATAAATGTTATTTGTAAAACTTATCAGTTCCTTAGAAAGATTTAATCAGCCTTAAAGCTACGTCTTACTTATTTCTATCTTGGGGAAAATGACTATGTATCACTTTTTGTCTGAAACACTCCAGCATATTAGCCATTTCAGATTATCTGTTTGACTAATCATGTCACCAGAATTACTGTGCAAACAGAGGAACACGGCTAATCCAACACATTTGATGACTATCAAAACAGCTTTAATCGCCAAAAGACATTAGTTAAAGGTTGTAAAACCACTTGAAAGCATGTTTACGATGGAAATATTAAACGTTTTTAAAAGTAGACTTATATTTGTAAGATTTAAAAAAAAAAATTTGTATGGTGTCAACCAGCTATATTTGACCTATTAACCGTCATAGTTCCCTAATAACATACCTGTACAGCTTAGGCTCCGGCACGCCGGAGGCCATTATGACGTACTTTGCATGTCATGGCCACATGCTGGTTTTCTAGGGTTTGAGCCCACCGACGTTTCCAGCATCTAGGGCCTGAGCGTATCATGTGATCATTCCTGGAGCGGTCACATGACGTTGACGTGCTGAGGTCCGTGGGCGCTATGGTGCCTACTGTAAAGGTCACACATGACACTATCCTAGGTTCCCTTTTGTCCAAGATAGTGCTACCCCGTTAGAGGCAAAGAAAATCACTGGAATGTACAAGTGCTACTGCAGGGGCGGCCAACTCCAGTCCTCAAGGGCCACCAACAGGTCAGGTTTTAAGGATCTCTCTGCTTTAGCACAGGTAGCTCAATCAGTGGCTCATGACTGAGCCACTGATTGAGCCACCTGTGCTGAAGCATGGATATCCTTAAAACCTGACCTGTTGGTGGCCCTTGAGGACTGGAGATGGCCACCCCTGTGCTACTGCAACTGGGGTTTGCCTTGTTTAGTGCAGAATAACTGGCCGGTCACCAGAAGATGGAGATAAAATACACGGAATTACTGTTTTAAACACCAACTCATGCGGCTATTTTGTTTAGAGAACTGGACGATCTCCTGTTGTCCTAAAGGACAATTAAAAATCATAGCAGGATGTGTCGTATCCTTGTTATGTCTCTCTCTGCTGTTCATTATTTTACTTGCCATCCCCGCTTTGCCAGAAAATGATTATTGCCGTCAATTAAAAAACACGCGGGGGGGTGGGGGGAATAGGTGGGGTAGGGTCCCCCAAACCATGTGCCATCAACACAACTTGGTGCCCGGAGAACAGCAAAGCACTTAGAAATAGGTAGTAGCTCTAAAAAGGTTGGAAGAGCACCATTACACTCCAAAAAGACATACACATTACAACCCAATATGATAGATTGTGCCATTTAAAATATTACCTAGCAGTTTGATTAGATTCTATCAATAAAAATTATGTTTCAAATTTTTTGTACTCAGTCGTACACAGCCACAGTTCAGTGGGAGAAATGAGATTCACGAAACCAAAGATTCTTAATGACCAGAAACAGCGTCATTATCAACAGCTATTAATTAGCGTGAGAAATATTTTGTTCCAATTCCATTTCCAGCCTGATTTGCTACCAACAAAAGGGCGCCATCATTAGTCCCAGAATACAATATGATTACATTAGCAAATTCTTCATGCAAAGCGCTTGCTTACAAGGCACTGGAATGTATGGCAGGTACTGTACATGAACTGATTTTTTTTTTTTTCCATCACCCTCTACTGCAGCTATAATAGGAAACCTATTTAAAAAATGTCCCACTTTCACTCATCACTGAAGTTTTCCATATGTGGTCAAGTATGTTTTGCATATCTGTTGCATAAGACTCGAGTTTGAATTTCAAGACATCCCCCTTGAGAATAATTAACTTGACAAACAGAAAATGAATCGTTTCATGTTTCTTCTTCTACTGTATAAAACACCGATAGACTTTGATGGGTTTTTTTTTTTTGCAGCTAGGAATGCAAGGGTTTATAACCTAGAAATGGCATGCAACTCACGCTATAAAATACATTTACTCCCAGAGAAAACGGCCATCTTGAGCTATTAAGATTTGCTGGGAATGTAAATTGTGAAATGGAAAGTGCATTCATATCAAGATTTCAAAAGGATATTTAAAGAGATACATGGCCATATTTACTAAGCGGTGCTATCAGGCAAGACAAATCCTGGCTCGTTCACTTTTATGGCCCATATAAACGGTGTCCTCCGTCGCTGGAAGGTGTCCTATGGAATAGCACCGCTTAGTAAATATGGGCCACAGTGTAGCAAGCAATTCCTGTGTGTGCGCTTCCCAAGGCCGCGATTATAGTAACCGCGATGGTGTGTGCTACATCGTGCACGCCGCGAACAAAAAGGCCGTACCTCTATGAAGCAGGCCATAGAACGCGTGACCGCGATTCTCGGCCAGACAAACAATTTTGCATTTGTCGCGTGATGGCCGGGTCACGTGCGCGGTTCAGCCAGTGAGAGCGAACCGGTCAATGGCCACACCTCCCCGTCACCTCGGACCTCAGTGCAGGTTTCACGCGAGTGACAGGACCGTGTGACGTCACGCACTCCCATTATAAACACGACCTTAGGATCAGATAGAGCCAACGTGGACTAATTACATTGCTATCTATTTTAAAGGGGTTGTGAAAAAATATGATGATCTGTACTTTGAGTGGGAGGAAAGTCCATCAGTTCAGAGGCCAAAATACCCAAAGTTCAAATTAATTTAAAAAAATAATAAGCCAACGAGGAACACTTATTGCTGCGTAAATAGAAATAGACGGCACATATTGTTTTGCACAGAATTCTGCTTTTGCACAAACACTATTTGAAGCGATAACAATGTTACCCTTTTCCTTTAAACAAGAAGACTTGAAAGAAAGCTCCAGGATGTTTAAAACATGTGGGAAAGGGCCCGAGAGGGACATTACATCACTGCCTTCAGTGCATGCACTGGTGGACTAAACAAATCCATTTCCTGTCCTAGGTCATGAAGTCTATGAAGAGAAACGGCCTTCCAAGACAATGCAGCAAGAGTACCAACATCACAGATGCCCAATAAAGAGCAGTTCAACACCTACACTCCCCCCTTTCATTTTTTTTATATTGGGGGGTAAGCAGGGGGTCCCGGAGCTGAGCTTTGTCAATTCTAACTATGGGGAACCCCTCGTTGGAGAGATACATACCGGGAAAGGCAGCACCGGTACTTCTGTTTATTAAATTCCCGGCATGACGTGGGGCAGTAGGAAGACACAACGGATGAATGTCGCTTTCTATTGGCCACGTGACACTGGGGATTTAATCCTCCATTTTGTTTCCCCTAGAGGGGATGGTATAAGTGCTATCTTTACAGCTATGTATCTAGGGAACCAGGGAGTCCACGGAGACAAAACAAGCTATTTTCAACACCAGGGACCCCGGGTTACCAATATGCATACCCATGTATAAAAAATGGGGAGGGGAGAGGGCAGGGGTAAAAAGAAAAAAAACAAGTATAGAGGAACTGCCCTTTAATTAAATGCGCAGTCACATTTCTCTTCTCTTCAGGTTAGCATAATTCTAACCTTATCTTGTAATTAGTGTTCTTCCCTTTAAGTCATATAAGAGTTCACAAATAGTTTTTACACAAAAAGTACACAGATTTACATATGGACACTCATTGCTTATTTAAGCACTTTGCCCATATCTATTGTAGGGAGATGCATATAACCTTTCCTAGTCAGTCAATCATAGTGTTGTTCCCCACGTGATTTCTATTGTGTACAGTATTTAGCATGTAGTCACCTAACACAGATGCAACTGTTCTTCCCAATGGTGGCTGGCAAAGTGGGAATGTTCAAGTGTACAAATACTACTTCAACATAGTTATCCATCCTGAGGACAAGACAAAATCCCATCATTTGCCACAACCCTATAAGTAACAAAGTCCCTATAATATACTGTACAATAAACAAACTAAGACTGAATACAAATTCGATAAGATTGTAGCACCAGAATTCCATAAGCTCCAATACGGGGCAGAACACCCCAACCCCATGTTAACCGCCATCATCTTAAATGGCGGTCAACATATGATTGGGGTGTGATATCATATTTTCGTCAATCCCATCCCAAAGGGATGTGAAGCATTTGTAGCATAAAAAATGTACCCATTCATAAAACTGGGCTGATTCTATTTTATAATTGTGTGTCTCTTGCAGATAATATACTTTTACCTGTAATGGCAGAATCCCCACAAAGAAATTCTTAGCAAAGGTGTTCAATATTCATGACAGCCTTATAGCTTGATAGCTTGTCACTCACTCCGAAATCTTGTTAGAAGTGGTTTTATCCTAAAAAGGTTACTAGACGTAGAGCTAGGCAAAACATTTTTGCGGATTTGGCTCCGCCTCGGATCTGGCGTCACCTCTGGTCCGCGGATTTCCACTGACTCAGTCTCAAAAAGGGTGATTCGTCTTTGTTTTTTAAATCCCTGACAATCCAATCCGCGGATTCCGCAATCCTTCGGAGGACATTTAAGAATCCTCCAATGGATTGCGGAATCCGCGGATAGGATTCTTAAAAATCCGTGCGGATTATATTCAATGGCGGTTTTGGATTAATCCGCACAGATTGAAACTGGAACAATCCGACGACGGATTTGACACCGCGGAATGGATTTTTAATGGAAAGCTCGGGAAATGGATTTTGACAGTTTCGCCCATACATAATTAGACGCTGTCGCTGTTCTTTTAAGCCTCTCCTCTAAATGTATGATAGTCTATGAGCATGATACTGGAAGCCAATCAGATGAGAGGCGGAGACATTGGAACTACGGTGAACAACTCACAGTAGAGAAAGAGTCGAGTGCAGGAACTGCAATTTACTGCGAAGAAGTGCAGTCAAAACATTTGGTCCACAAAAACCTATGGGAAGAAAGCACGAACTACCATATTATTAGGGGAACTAGCAGGATGCTGAGCTGTATGTGGAAAAGTATAAGAAGGCTGGGTTTAGTAAACTGAGTTCCATATCTTGAGATAAAATAAACAAAGTAGAGGTATAGTAGTGAAAATGATCAATTGAACTACAGGGCTCTGTGAGTTAAGTCCTGGAAAGCAACTAGCAGACCAGACTTACAAAATTTCGAAAAATTAACCAATGGGATCAAGCTCTACTTTTAGACTGCAAACTCCATGGAGCAGATCCCTTCTTACCTACTGTACCAGTCTTTGTTAATGTCTTTTAATTATTATCTTTGCACCCCATTGTACTGCACTGTGAGGTATATTGGCATAATACAAATAATAACCCTTTCCATGCCGGAAAGGGTCCTTCCAGAAAGCCTCAACCATGGATTTGCTTCAGTCGTTAGAGAAGTGGTAACACGCACAACAGAGGAGGGTCCTCTACCATCCACATCCCGTTCCCCACCCCTGTGGGAATGATGAAAGCGACCTCCCCTTAATAAACGAGTATAAAGCTGGCAATGTTCACAGGACTTCAAAAGGGCAACTAAGAGGAAAATGCTCACAAAGACAATTTACATTGAAAACATGGCCTGTTAGTGGCTTATCTTGGAAAGCCCCGATCTAATTAGTAAAACTCTTTAGAAAAAAAGCTAAATGATATCAATGTGCACAGCGTGGAAGAAAGGACCATGAGGTTGGAATATGGTGGAAACTTTGAAATACATCAGAGAGCTGGAAGCTGAAGTGTAGTAGACTCAGGAGAAATGGTGTGGAGTAATTCATGATGGAATAGGATCTATGAAACAGCTACCAGTCTATTATTCACTTTGGTATTAAGAATAATGGTTGACGAAAGACTGGGCTGGATCTCTATCATGCAGATGACCTGGAGTCAATTCTGGTTTCAACTACGAACGATTTCACTGAACCACTAGTAAGCTCAGGATTAGAAGGGAAGAACGTACGTCTTTGCACCAGAATCTACGCGTCCGTTCAGGATTAAGTGAGAAGATCCAGTAAACTTTGTAGCATCATCTACATTCTTACTATTTAACTAAAACCTGCTTTGTAAATGGAAATGCTGCTTCAATTGCGGGACTGTTCTTTATAAATAAATCCCAAACCATATGACAAATCTTATGATAACTGGTAGCATGCATTGAAAAGCAGTAGCTGAATGGACGATCTGTGGCAAAGATCATTGCAGTACTAGAAATTAAACATCAGAAGCATCTAACAAGCAGAACTGTGAAATATGTTTGTCCACTATCCATGCCATGTAAACCGTGTTACCTCCCTATTACTCGCAATACCAGATGTTAGGATGTCATTAAGATGAGCAGTGTTCACATATGGTCATGGGAAGGGTGTGCTCTAGTTTAGCAGATGAGAGGAGGCTCCACTCAGCATGGCGGGAGGATGGCAATACTTAAAGGTTAACTAAAGTTCAACAATGCACTGATGCCCCTCATTAAAAGACCAAACTGGTAACTACAACAGTGAGATGTGGTGTCATAAAGGAGTCACCAGATCAAAGCAACTGTTTGAAGAGAACTGTAAAATCCCGCATCTTCTCCCTGCATTCAATGATGAAGTCATTACCCCTATGCCAAAGAAGATTCTATTTCTAATCATTTGAATGGAGCTCAACCGTTCACATGCTGTAGTAAAGAGGGACCTAAATGGTCTACAAGTCAAGGCAAATTGCATGATATTGCACTAAGAGGTGGAGTTGTAAACTTGCCTTTTTTAACATCAAATGTATCCAGGTACTTTGATCCGATTTTGCACCAGCTGCATCAGGATGTGATAATGTGAATTTAAAGCAGCAAAACATGTGAAATCTTATGTTTTTTTCTTTTTTTAATAAACCAGTTCTGTAGTATTAGATAACTTGCTGCATTTTTTACATTATTATTCAACTCTTAATGCCATTTTTAATGAGTTTTAAAGCATCCGTTGATTTCTGTAGCAGGTTGTAGCTTGTACCTCCCAAGCAGTGCAAGATCTCTGTTAAACTTCCCTATTTGCGATCGTTTGTTGACAAATTTCCCAGCAGTTTGTGCTGCAAACTCTAACAATAGATGTTACCTTACTAATAATATAAGGATACATTACACTGACTGAAGCAGCCATTATGTTAGGCCGTGTCCGTAGTCAGCGCCACGACGTTGTGCGCGCCACAAAAAAAGGCCGTAAGGCAACGAGCACGGCCATAGAGTGCACGTGCGTGTGTACGAGAGCGACGGTGCGTCCAATTTTTCGCTAGACAAAATATTTTAATTGACTGGGTCACATGCGCGGTTCAGCCAATCAGGGCAAACCGCTCACGTCACGGACAAACTGTGAATCACAGCTATCTTGGGCGCGTCCCCGTCGCATCTACTCCTCCAGATCCCTGTGGCCACGGATCGCGTCTGCAGCAGGCGCGCGCAATGCCATGTGCCCACTATGTACAAGGCCTTAGGCACACAATCAGGATTTAGGCACATGTATAACAGGAGCACCAAACGATTGCTGACGCTGAGGCTCGCCTGTGCAATCAGGAGCGATTGCATGAACTAGCGTGCGCGATCGGGAGGCAGGGGGAGGCGGGGCATTGACGTCACTGGGCCAATAGCCCGCAAAGCACCGACGTCATGGCGCCATGACGTTGACGCTACTTCGCTCTGATTGGAGGTTTTCAGCCGACAGCGCACTCAGAAACAGGTTTTGCTGTCGGCTGAAAATCCCTGCGCCTCAGCACGCCTGCGGACGCCCCCTCTCAAGACATCCTCATTGAGGATGACGGGGCTCATCGCGGAGCGTCCGCACGGCTCAGCGCCGACTGTCCTTCTGTGGACTCAGCCTAAGAATGAACAACTATACATTGCCACATGCTTACATATACAAATAAGAAAGGGAGAGGGAGGAGGAAATGTAGTATTGCTGCTTTAACAGGAGTTAAACTGAGCATATATTCTATGCTTAAGAGACAAAACTTCTGCATTTCTTTTCGGAATTGTATCCATTTTCTTAGACTAAACCCCCCCAACCAGTTCTGTGGGGCTATAACCACCTGAGACATGATTCATGTGAAATAATAACTTGACTCAAAGGCTTCTTTCATCGGACACAGCCACTAGATAAAAAAACAAATAAATACATTTTTTTTTAGACTTTTTGTTTTATTATGGTCCAACAATAACTTGGATCTGAGGAAATAATCATCGCACGTAGTGTGATATACAGTATGTGAAATAAAATGAAAGTATACGACTGTAAGGGGGAGATTCACAAACGTCCAATATGGTTTCTCACTGCAATTCAAGTTACTTGCGGTTAATACAGTATTGTGGTACAATAACAATCAGAGGTTAGTGAATCCTGGCATAAGACTATAGGAATATGCTTTATTTACCTGCTAATAAGACTGTATTGCTAGGGAATGAAGCCCTGTTTGAAGGCAAAATGACATTTCGAAAATAATGTTTTAATGTAGAAATAGGGGGGCTCATTAGTCTGCCGACTGCAAAACTGGGCCAAAAACACCCCCAGATTTACAGATATAACAAATAAAACTTCCATTGATTTCAATAGAATTTGTCATAAACCTTGTACCACTTTTGCAGCTGAGAGACTTTAATAAATAACCCTCAATGTTGGGTTTTGGAAGAGTTCTGCAGTAATGTGACTAACAGCTTCTCATGAAAATACACGGGACCTGGTCTAGGGATGTAATCACAAACCCGTCATTCATTTAAACATGTTCCAGGATTACAGCAGTGAATTCACAGCTCTGAGCCTAATAAGGTTCTGAGAGCTGCAATGCTTTTTATGGGAAAGTGGTTAAGCAAAAGAATATATATATATATATATATATATATATATATGTGTTTAAAAAGCCAGGCATTAACACCAATGATCCTAAAATACAACGCAACACTAGGATACAGCGGTGAAAGGCCATTGTAATCTGCATATATTAGGAGGTTTATTGCTAGACAATTGATTTAATTCTAAATACACTGACTTCAATGTTACAAAGGCAAAACGTCTTGCAAAAGTCCGTATTAGCCATCAGAATGCTGCATCCTGGCCGACAGATACATCGTCATATGATTATTAACTTATAACTATGGATCAAACATCAGTTAAACAACGTTAATTGTTTTCTGCAGCAATGCTTCCTGAGAACATGAATGTGTGTCCAAATGCTAATCATTAACTAGCATCTAAAGCTAACAGAGGTGCTTGTACTTTTGGCTGCAGGGTCTGTGTTTCCAAGGGGTTTATTTTTAACCAAAAAAGCAGTAAGTGTGTTGGACAAAAGAAAATAACTTGCTGCAAAATGTACTTTTATAGTTTTTAGGTATGTCATCCAGTATACCGAAGGGAATGGTACTATTTGCTGAGTTTAGCAAATGTTGCATGCTTCAGAAGTAAAAGCAAGGGACGCTACAGTTCTGATAACCTACCACACGTACATTTGGAAAGAAATACTACGGGCTAAATATTGATATTTCCTAACACTTGTGACACAGGGAGTTATAAATGTCTACTGGCTACTAATTATATATATATATACACACACACACACACACACACACACACACATATATATATATATATATATATATATATATATATATATATATTATATATATATATATATATAATATATATATATACACACATACACACACATACACACACACACACACACACACACACACAAAATGAAGGCATTAAGAATGCAAAAAAAAAAACGGAATAAGCATCAGATTTTAAGAGGAAGGGGGGGGGGTGAGAATGACAAATTGAGTTCTTAGTTAAAAATGTGGTGTTTTTTGCAGATGCGAGACTGATTTATGTCTCGAGTTTAAGATGATGAGTAGAGCAATTGTAGACAGATGGATTAAAGAAAAGAAAAAAGGGATGACTGATCCGTTACAAGACACAGATATTAACAGTAAGTCAATATAATGTTTTGTCCCACGCACAAAAGGAGAGAGCATATAAATGTAAAAGTACATACAAATACAACATAACACCAGCTAGAAAAGCCAGACAAAAAGTTTGCATTCCCTGGAAATACTCACACATGTGATTTAGTTTAGCAATGACTGGTCTTTATAACACACAGCAACTCACAGTAAAAACAGTACAGTTTCTAACGCATGAAAACCACTGTGGGAAAGGATCCATGTAACTGGAGAACTGCATGAAAATGCAACTTTTAAACAGTTATACAAGCTTCAAACCAAAAGCCAAACCCAAACTCTGCCTTCTCCGTCAATGTTCACACACATAGCACACAGCTCAGCTACAAAGACTCAAAGCACCTACTTCAGCTTCCATATGTTTAGCTGCAGAAATCCAACGATTGTAACAAGATACCTAAGAGGCTATCAGCTTGTGTAGTCCTTTTCTTTGAAACAGTGAGGCATTTGTTCATTTAAAGTCAGACAAATAACTTGACACAGAGACCAGTAGAGAGATTCCAAAGTGGAAAACCCTTCCCCAACTCATTCTGTTCAGCCCCCTCATTAGAATACTGACAGAAGGGAGGAAAAAGCTGCCCACATAATTCTCAGAGGAGCTGCCTCTGTTTTCATGCAGGAGGGTTTGTCATACATGAAACAGCGGGAATGTGCCATGTTTGGAACTCTACTCGGGACTGCAATCAGTACTAATTATTCCTGCATTTACTTCCTCGATGTGCTACGGGCTCTCTTCTGGCAGCAAAGAGGTTCATAATTTTTTTTTTGTATCAACATAGTTGCATGTATGTACATCTTTATATAGCGCCCACAGTGTACTCAATGTTTTACAAACGGGGCAATACAATGCAGCAAATTATAATACAATAAGTGCAACAAACAAAATCCGACAATAGGAAAATAAATCCCTGCCCCGGAGAGCTTACAATCTAATATTCCTTAGATTTAAGTAAATTAAGTTTGTGTTAAAAACACTCTTTGACAAAGTGTGAATCCACCTTAAAATTAGTGCAAATTAGTGACCTTCAAGAAGCTATTATTTTCACTTTTGGAATGCTGGAATAGGAAAAGGGTGACAAAAAAAGCATGTTTTTATTTTGTAATCAATTTATGCACAGCAATGCCATACAAATGCAGTGTAGCTCTTACTCTTAATGGGTTCATTCACTTTTCAGTTCAAATATCTTCTTTGTTTGCTCTAGAAGACTTTATGGTGGGTTGTGTTTGTTTGTGTTTGTTATCTCTGCTTACCATTTGGGAACTGGACTGTATCTCTAACAAGCCTGCTGTGTGATGTCTGGCAAATCACTACTATCTCTTTGTGCTTCAAACATTCCTGTTCTGTCATCTCTCTTGCAATGTCCTTCACAGTCACTTAAAAGCCTTTGGGTCAGGCAGCTCTCACACGCATACCAATTTGATACGGTTATTCAGGGCTATCTTGTTCATTTTTATTCTTAATTCTTTGCCTGGCCTGCTTCACATTTTATATTTTCCCATGTATTTGTTCCTGTCTCTATATTAGGTGTTTGGATTAGCACGGGACTGAAATGTGCAGTGCACCTCTAGGACCAAAGTAATGGCATCAATATGTTTAACTCTATGGGGCCTATGCAGAGAGCAGCGCTATTTCGAAATTCGCCATTTTTTGGAGAAAATCGCGCAGAAAGCAGCAGAAAATGGCGAGTTCCGAAAAACGCGCCAATTTTTCTTTTCTAGTTATAAAACTTTGCCTCGTGGCTGGCGAGAACCTCAATCTCGCCAGTTTTAAAAATATCCGTATGCAGAGAGGCGCGAACGGCATCTAGCGGCTGTTCGCGCCAATAAAATGGCGCCATTGTCTCAGTTTTAACTCGCCAGAAAAAACTGCCGCTCGCGGCCATTGCAAAGGGGAAAAAAAAGCCGCGAATTTGTTTTAACACATTTCTGAAGCGCGCATCTCGCCAATTTAAACTCGCCATACGCATCCATGTTAAACATAGCAGAATTCGCACTTTTCTGCATATGGAGATTAAAACTCTCCAAAAAAGCTACTTTTTAATAAATTCGCCAATTTTAAAATTCGCTGCTCTCTGCATAGGCCCCTATGTCTTTAACGTTGCCCTGAAGCAGGGGTAGCCAACTGCAGTCCTCAAGGGCCACCAACAGGTCAGGTTTTCAGGATATCCCCGCTTCAGCACAGGTGGCTCAATCAGTGGCTCAGTCAAAGACTCAGTCTTTGATTGAGCCACCTGTGCTGAAGCAGGGGACTGGCCACCTGTACTTTAGCAGGGATATCCAGAAAACCTGACCCGTTGGTGGCCCTTGAGGACTGGAGTTGGCCACACCTGCCCAAAAGACATAACTGGGGTTGTCATCTTCTTCTTTCAGATCTGATGAAAGACCGGTCTGGATCATTGATGTATGGTGATAATACTTTCCATAACATCATTACTCAATATAAAATTCCCTTGAAACACTGACCCCCCAGTTAATGTCAATATATATTTTCTCAGAATTAGTAGTCCTCGCTGCTGCACGTGTGCCTGGTGGCACGTGCAGAGACTACATTGAATAAAATGGAAGTCCACAAACTCACCAATAACAACCAGCAAAATAGGCCAATTCCACATACAAGATCAAAACAAGCATATTGAGGTTCTCCATAGACAAGTTACCTCATACTCATATAAAACATCCATAGTATAATTTTTTCCCCCATAATAGAAGATTGTTGTTTAGATGATAATATTGAGTTGCGCTTACCCAGAAGGAACTGGATGCATGTTTGTTTGAAGAAGGGTGTCTGTTACAGTGACCTGAAACGTTACACAAACTCTAAAGGGGCTCCCTCTGGGTAACAGCAACTCTCTATTATCATTACCTGGGACTGCCCCATTAAAAGGTATTCAAACTGTACTGTAAATTCGTGTTATAGTTACCTACGGTAAGTCAAATTAAAAACAGTGGCATAACTTTCATTTTAATCATATATACTCTTGCAAAAGGATACGGGGATCCCTCTCCATTGTCTTGATATTGCTAAAAGGAGTTTATGGCTGAGCTGAACAAGATTTATTTTTATAACACAACATCTAACTATTTTATTTGAGTTATTTTGTCAATCCAACGGTTTTCAATTTTGGCTCATTTTCATTAAATGTCCCGCAGCGTAGTATGAATTAATTCCACTGTTGGAAAATATCACTCGGTTTAGTCATCCAAACCAATGTGTCATCTTCATGAAGATGAACTCTACAATTCCTTTCGCAAGCATTAAACTTGAGATACAACAATTTGCATTACAGCCAATGCAAATACCTGAGTAAATAAGGGGCATCCATGCCTTGTGACTCTAGTTATAATATATTGATTGTTTTCTTTCCTGTACTCCTTCCTGCACCATGAATTGGACCTTTAGCAGAAAATGAGTAAATCTGCATTGCTACTGTATGTACCACATTCACAGCTTTCTATGCCCTTTGTATATTTATTATCCATACAGATAGTCCTCTATAAATATGAATCGGATGGTCTTGCAAAATATTAGTCATCATTTATCTAACAAAGGGCAAAAATACTGCAAGGGTTCTGTCTGATATAAATAGCAATAAGCAGATGATAAACTGGTTGAAAACAGCAATCTTCTCCAAAATGCATTTGAAGCTAATGCCACTATTAAAAACACAGTGGAACCACTTCCCAGTGCTGGAGAAGAGATCAGCTTCATTCAGATAATTGGGACCTAAACAAGCCCAGGAAAGTGGCTTTATAGCATGCTAAATAATGGCTTGAGATTTTCTTCAGAATTTTTTGAAGTGAAACTTCTATGCTGGCACCTACCAAATGAAATTTTTTCGTTGGAGTAAATTGTCTTGTTGGAGACAGAAGTGCAGTCCTGGTAGTGACATCACTGCTGGCAAAAGAGGCCGTTATGGCAGCTGGCGTGCAGGAGTTGTTGCCAATGGCTTGGTGCGCCTTCGCAGTAGGCACCAGCAGGGTGACCCTGCGCAGTAAGCGGTGGCCGGGCGCACCTGCGCAGTAGACGCCGGCTGAGCACGCACGCTGCACAGGCGCAGCACACGCTCGCTCACGCACCACCGACGCAGCGCGTGCACACACACAGAGACGCACACACACAGAGATGCACACACAGAGACGCACACACACACACACAGAGACACACACACAAGGAATTCACAATACCTATACATATAGAAATACAAATAGGTAAAACAGGAGGTGTGTGCCGCGCACACTCGTTCTAAGTCAAACTTCTTTGCGTTTTGGCACAGAAATTGTGTTTTGATTTTTAATTAAAAACATCACCATCGCAAATACAATTTCTACGACAAAACAATGACGAAACAAAAGCAGTTTCACTTAAAATACGTGTGCTCGGCACACACACACACTTTTTTCAACTGTCAGTTCCTGGAGACTATGGAGATTATAAATATAGATAGATATACACAAGGTACTATATATCGGTCTAGGATACGTTTCCGCTGCCGCCAATCACGTCGCCGCAGGGGCATCTCACCAGCGGTGTCAGGACCGTACCCAAGGGCAGGGATGTGCAAACTCCCTGCGCTGCGCTCCCCCTGCCGGCACTTCTCCTCGGTCGCGCCCCCCTCACCTCTAATGTTGCGTTAAATAACACTGCGGGGTCATGGGATGTCACGTCGCGTGACCCGCGGCATCATTTGACATCACATCTCCATGGCAATGGGCGTCATTTGATTTCGCGTTGCCATAGAGATGCGTGACTGAAGCCGGGTCAGAAAGTTTACAGAGGCCTCGCACTCTCTGTAAACGCCCCAGAAAAGTCTCAGGCCCCCCAGTTTGAGCACCCCTGTAGCCTAGGAAAATATCAGCCGAAGCTGTTAGCTCGACCTTTCCCTTCCCTCTGCCCCGACCTTCCCTTTACTGTAGGGTTATGTGGCAGGGCAAGTATTTATTTATTTGGTCGGTGCCTGAAACTTACCTGAGGTTCTATATTACAGCACGCTACTTTATGTGGAAGTACCCCTGCTAGACCACGGACGTCCGCAAGGTACTGCACACCCTGAGGGGCTCCTACAGAGCAATACATGTAGCCACGGGACACCCTGCATCCCTCTGTCACTCAGCGTTCTGAGTACTAAGCATGATGTTGTGCCTTTAGGTGGTTTAAGTGATCGTTTAAGTGAGCTTTACTACTATCTTGTCCCACGGCCACATCCTGTTTCATATTAGTCATCCATTGACCTCCGAATTGTGATGTTATCTCGGATGCGAAATAACAGACACATTTTGACTTCTAACTCCGCGATTTGATCACAGATGGCTTGAACACAAACTGATATTAACTGATCCACGGAACCAATATTGTGGCTTGTCCCCAATTTATTTTAATCTTAATTACCATTAAATATTCTTCTTATATTTGTTCATTTATCCATTCACCATTCGCCAGGGACTGTCTGTTTCCAGTCCTAGGGCAACCCAATACCCGATACAGCCCAATCTCTGATACTTTAACTCAACCTATCTATAATTGATTAAACTACTGTTGCTGTTTGGGTAATTGAGAGCACGTAATCTGGGGCCTTCCTGCCCATCTCAACACCATAGAAGACATCTCTTTGGCAGGGTTTTCAGCGCTTTATTTATTAATTGATCACATGTTTTTTTGGGGGGAATGGTTACTTTTAATCCTTCTCTGATAATATTCTGTTGTGATTTGTAACATATACCCCATGCCCTGCATGTACCATAAACCAGCCCCCCATGGAAATCTACTATCCACCCGTTTCTAATCTTGATTAGGACCAGTCCAACTGATTTTTCAATAAATTAGACAATGAAGGCTGGGCACAGTCCCTAGAAATGTCCTATAAAGACAGGTATTTTTAAAGTCTGTTTATAAACATGGTGAACTGAGACTTGGGAGGGCCTGGCTACTCCCTTTTGTCTGATTTTGCACAGGCGAACCCCCCTATGTCCCATTCCTCTTAGCTTTATAGGCTCTCTGATAAGGACAAGGTGAGCCAATAAAAAATATCACTTGTGAGCACATTCACATGTCTTAGACAGGTCTGCAACCCTGCCTTTCACCATTATCACCTAGCACAGGGGGGCGCAAACTTTTTGCCCTGCGCCCCCCTGCCGGCGGTCACCTCACCCCTGGCTTTACTCAATTGCTGACGCACACATATATTTCTCAATAGTCAGGTGATCTGTAATCAAAAATACATGAAAATCACATAACTATTTGTCCTTGTAAGTCTGCGACACCCACAGATGACAAGAAGCCCATTTGAGAAACACTGTGCTATGCAGTAGTTCTGAAACCTCATATTTTTTCACAGATAGATAAACAGGAGTTGCTAAGACTCCCACATTTTAAGGAGTATTACTTAAAGATGTTATTCCTAGAACATTAAGGCTCTTGTCCAGTTTACAGACATGATGTGCATGGCGCGGAAACCAGAAAATGAGTTCCATACGTTCAGGAAAACAGCTTAGACTTCAGTTTTTTCAGTATACTTCTGTTCACCGACACTGGGGCTGCCGTCCAACAGAACAACCTTTAGCGTAACAGGCCTCCATAATTATTTGTTTCCACATATAGTAAATCATCAGCGTTAAATCGTTTATTCAATCACCTTGTCAGCGTACAGCAGCAACACCCATAACTCTGAGATTGGTATTTTTTTGCATTATTTTATGTTCCCTGAACCAGGTAAATTCCAGTGACACAGCATTTTCAGTGCAATTCAGCTGTGATATCCTAGTACTAAGTGAATTAAAAATTTATTTTATTTATTTATAAAATATTTTGCCAGGAAGTAATACATTGAGAGTTACCTCTCGTTGTCAAGTATGTCCTGGGCATACTGTCCACTGTCCAGATCATTGCTGGACAGTCAGTGAGAGGGAATGTCGTGCCATTCTCCGCTTGATTGGTGAGTGCCAGTGGATGGCCCCTTTTAAAACCAGAACTTCCCCGAACTTTATCATTTTAACCCAAATGAATGATAAAGGAGCATATATATTTTTCCTGCGGGACACCCTGATTCAGGTAAGATATAAAATGTGTGTGTTAATTGGCGAGACTGCTGCTTTAATCTCATTTTCCTCTCTTGTTGCTTTGTACATGTTTACATGTTGTTTATGAACGGGATAAATGACCAAACAGAATTCATGTTGGATCTACATACGGCAAAGGGGATAATATAAAATGGCACTTGTATGTATTTTCAAATCATTTTCTTAAACATGGAAACCTGACACTTGAGGTTATTTATTTATAAAATGTTTTACCAGGAAGTAATACATTGAGAGTTACCTCTCGTTTTCAAGTATGTCCTGGGCATAGGAAGGTTTTCCTTCCTTTAGGGGGAAATTCTATATAGTCCGAAGCAGCCCAGGATGGCTGCGTCAGAATACTGTACATAGAATAAAGTCCTTAGTAGAAGGTCATTGTGTATTGTGTAAGTTCTTTGCTGTTGTTGTAGAAAACATTTGATTACAACAGCGGGCTGCACTGAGGGCCACTTTTCTTTTTGCATTTTATTTTTTTACTTTAAGATATCTCTATTTGATGTTTTCAACACTGTTTTAATTTTTAAAATCGGATGTTGCGTTCAGGAGATATCATCATTTGAAATATTAAGTGTCCTGGTGCCCAGTACCTTGGTAACCTCAGATGCTTAAGATTAGGAAAATTATTACACATCATTTATTTTTCTTTGCAGGCTGTGCTCAGGGGGGCAAGATATTAAAATGATATAAATGTACAAAATAGTGTTTTCTGGGGGCGTATGCGTGGCACTGAGCTGAATGGCCGCCTTTTAGCTTGACACCGAGGCTGATGGGGCCTCAGCGATGAAATGCAGGGTTCCTAAACAAGGTTCACCTGCTTCTCTCAAGCTGACTCAGAGGAGGAACGTAAATACTATCCTATTAAAAAATTCTAAAAGGTAAAAAAGAAGCTTCCTCACAAGACGTTGTGGACTTTTACGAGTTGTGTGAGGACACTCGCGCTTCAGAATATCATGACCTACAACATGGCACCCTAGACCAGGGGTGTGCAAAAAGGGGGGATCATGCCTCTCCTTGGGGGGGAGGGGCACGGCAGTTAGAGGCCCCACACTCTTCCCCAAAGCATTTAAATTAAATGCCACGGGTCTGCGTGAGGTCTCTTAAGTTCTCTTACCTTGTCTCCGACTGCGCGTCGCTATGGCAACGCAGTATAACATGACCCCGTGGAGTCGTTTGACGCCAAAGACAATGTAAGATGGGGGAGCGAGCAGGGGGACAGAGCAGGGAAGGGGTCGCAGGGGAAAAAGTTTGAGCAACCCTGCCCTAGACTATGACTCTAAGCTGAAAACACTGTCAACTCCACCCAAAACAGGACATTGCCAACCTTTTTTCTAAACATTAAAACAATGTTCTATGCTGAGTTCCAAATGGAACAGGCCAAATTGGAAATTGTGTTGGGCGAGAGGACTGAAGCACTCGAGACAAAACTCGACTAAGCCCTAGTCGTTCAGAGGTCATGCGAGGCATAATATGTGAAGTGCAAACACAGATTAGTGATGTCCAGATGTCGCTGGAAGACCTCAATAACAGGTCTTGCCCTAACAATCTTCATGTCTGTGGAGCCCCAGAGTCGATGATACAACTAGACTTCTACATACCTCAACTGTTCCGGCTCCCTCTCCCCGTGGTTGCTGATGCTCAGCATTGTCTGGACAGAGCCCCTAGAGCCTTGAGGGCGAGGCCAGACCCAGCGGAGCGTACACGCGTGCGATATTATTGTCCGGCTACACTTCTTCAAAATCAAGGAAGCTGTTATGGCTGCAGGCCGCAATCATAACACCGTGGAGCTGGACGGCGCCACAAGGTTGTCAACCGGCTCATTTCCTACTATTGTGGAAAGGTATTTACTTTTTATATTTAATATTCTGGAAGCCAGGGGTCATGATTTAGCCCAGATAGTGTCAACTCGGCCCTCTTTTCCAAGCACAAGTAGTTCTGTTTCTTTTCTTACTTTATTTGGGGAAAGTAGCATAAAATACAGTCACTTGTGAAGAGATGTTATGTATGAATAGTGTCTCTCTGTGGGTGCCTTGGTAGTTAAGAGCAGGTGAGAAGATAATCCTACCATACAGGAGTATACAGCAGTGCTCACTCATCCAGAGGTAATGGTGGAAAAGGAAGTGAGGGGCAAGGGTCACACTAAAGGTTCAGTGAGACTGCACTAACTGTCAGCAAAACACGGGGGGAAATGGGAAAGCCCAAAACTAGGAGGACTGGAGAAGTTGTCAGAGCAACCAGGGGTATGCCAGACTGGAAGGAAAAAGAGATACATAATGTATCCATTCCATCTGCACTGAGAGAGAACTGCAAGGAAAGTGACATCCTAGTGCAGCTAGCAGGGGGGACTGCCAAGGGAAGGGGGTCTGAAACAGAAAAGGCAGACAGGGGTATTTCTGTTCCATGACACTCCCCGTCTGGTATCTGGAGATACCACTATTTAAGGTGTATGTGGAACATATGTGCAATATAACATCACATTCTCAAACAATGCAAGAGTCCATGTCCACATAGCGATGTGACACCGGCCGTTATCACTGGTATCAAGGTCCCTTGGCCAAGGTTCTTTGGCAAAGGATGCAGGGTGGATGCACAGCTCCAGGTTTGCTGGTTGCACCACAATATCTTTGTGTAAAAGTTTCTGGCACTGTTTCCTTTTAGCCTTGTGAGAGAACAGTCTTTTTGTCTCTGTAGTTTTACCCACAGAGTGCATCCCCTTGTAGGCATGCCAGTCGTGGTAGCCTGTGGTTCTATCACCTGGTGTTTGGCAGAAGGAGATGGCTTTTGGCTCCTTGCGGAAGCGGAACAACACTCCTGGAAGACTGGTTGTCGAGCCTAGTCCAGTAAAGAGGGCGTAGTTCGGGGAGACTCCCTGGAGCTGAGCGCTGGGGCTGAACACTATCGGGATTTGATCGGGTTCCTGAGGGTGGTAGGCCCCAGATGATTGGAGGTACCGGCATTCTTCACCTTCCTTCATTAGAGGTGCTGGCTTTGCGTGGCCGGTAAGGAATATCTTCTGGATGAAGGCCACCAAGTTGTTTTTGGTCTCTGGTTCCCTTTGTAGGTCGCAGAGGTGCGAAGTGAACCTAGAGATGGTATGTTCTCCATTGTTTGGGAAGCGCCTTCTCGGTGAACGGAATAGTAGCGGGTTCACCCAACTGCCTGGTCCGTCTTTGGAGAGCTCCTTGGTTGTTAACCTCGGGAATCCTCTATCTTCCCTCAATGGTGTTTGCTTGTCGTTGTCCCTTGTTGTCTGGAACGCTGTGCACCGTAGGTCGTCGGTGCGTTTCTCTTGCACGAGAACATTTCCACGTAATTTGGTGAAACGCTTTTGTGTCTCTTTGTTGACTGCCCTCAGGAGGTTGTTCTCTCCCTGGACATGACGAAGAACAGTCTCTTTTGTCCTTGTAAATCCTTTTGGGAAATGTCTCTGTAACTGTCTCCTCTTATGTGTGTGAACGAACAGTCCTTTTGACCCTGTGGCTTCACCTGTAGGGCGCAATCTCTTGCGGTTATGCGAGCCGTGACAGCTGGCTGCTTTATCGCTGGATACTCTGTGGAGAGGAACGACTGTACGTCCTAGCCATGCCATTGCTCGCGAGAGGATTGTCTGATTGTTTATTGCCTTTTGGACGATCCCTTTGTCGGTCACCTTTGGGAGGTTCCTTTCTTCCTTCGGTGGAATCGACTCATCATCCTTAGCTGTCTGGACTGCTGAGCATCCTAGGCCATTGTCGCATCCCCTCGATGTGAGGATGTCTTTGTTGATCTCAAGGGTATGACCTTGTCTTTTCTCTTCACTTGGCCCTTCGGTCACTTGGAGATGGCCAAGATATGGTTCAGAGAGAGGTGTATCCACATTCGGTCACCACCGTTCTGCGGGCATCAACGTAGTCTTGCCCGTGCTCTTTGTTGGTGCAAGCGTTGCCCACTATCACCCATCCTAGGTCAAGTCTTTGGGCGTATGGCGCGTTGTGGGGTCCGTTATGCTGTTTACGGACTTTATGTATCCTCATGATGTCCCTACCGTGCAGCAGCAAGATCTTGGCGCCTTGTTCTATCGGCCGGATGTGGTTGGCTATTCCTTTGAGGTGGGGGTAATGGAGTGCCACGTCTGGTGTGGGAATCTCGTCCCTGTTTGTGGCCATGTGGTTGCACTCGATGAGTGTGGGAAGGGGCATGTTCACTTTGCCGTTTATTGAGCATATGGTGTAGCCATTCACTCTTCTCCCTGTGGTCTCCATTCGCCCTGCGCACGTTCTGAGAGTGTAAGGAGAAGCACCGTCTTGTATGCTAAACATATCGAAGAACTCTGACCTGACCAGCGATCGGTTGCTCTGGTCGTCGAGGATTGCATACATCCGAATGGCCTTCTCAGGTTGTACCTGGGGGTGTACTGCGACAAGGCATATTTTGGAGCAGGATATTTTGTTACCTTCTTTTCCGCAAACCTCAGTGCGCTGAGATGTGACGGATGTTGACTCTCCTTCTCCTTCCTCCCCGCCATGCTCCACTACGGAGGATGGGTTCTTGAGTTGGTGGAGTGTCAGCGCCTCTGGGTGTAATGATGTCACGTGCTTGTCGCTTTCGCACACTGTGCATTTGATCTCTTCTTTACAGTCCCTGGCTAGGTGAGTCGTGGAACCGCAGCACCTGAAGCAAACTCTGAATTCTCCAAGTAGCCTCTTGCGTTCCTCTAGGGACTTCATCCTGAACCCAAAGCACTTGTTGAGTGGGTGTGACTTCTTGTGTATGGGACATTCCCTGTTTGGGTCCCTTGGTTCCTTGCTTCCGGTGGCCGACTGATCGGGAGTAGTTTGGGTCGTGGGAGCCACGTCCGTCCTGCGGACCGAGATGGGTGTTTGGGTGTTACCATATCTCGTCACTGGTCTCTCGTTCCTCAGGCTGCTTGCACTGTATGTGGTTTGCGCACCTAAGAAGAAGCTGGGGTCGTTCCTCGTCCTTGCTGCTTCGCGAATGAAGCTCAAGAAAACTGAGAATGATGGGTAGACGACTTGCTTCTCCCTTTTGTATTTGGAACCTTGTGAAATCCACTTTTCTTGGAGGTTGAAGGGTAGCTTCTCCAGGATGGGTCTCACTCCACGAGCTGAGTCTAGGACGTTGAGACCTATTAAGGAATGGTCTTTCCTTGCGAACTCCAGTTCTTGCAGCAGGTCCCCGAGCTCTCGTAACTTCGAGTAGTCTTTAGTCGTGATCTTGGGGAAGCTGTCGACTCTTTTGAAGAGCGAATCCTCGACTGCTTCGGGGCTGCCGTAGGACTCTTCTAGCCTTTCCCACACTAGGTCAAGACCTACTTGGGGTTGGTGCGCGTTTGCCGCCCGCAGTCTATTCGCGTGCTCTCTGGATTCGTTCCCCAGGAACTTGAATAGCAGGTTGAGCTCTTCCCTTGCTGAGAAGTCCAAGCTGCTGATTGCATCTTTGAACGTGAACTTCCACGTCCGGTAGTTCTCAGGGCGGTCGTCGAAGCTGGTGAGTCCTGCTTGCACCAGGTCACGCCGGATCATGTACTTGACTATGTCTGTCAGGCCTGAGGCTTCGGCGTGTTTGTCCCGTTCTGAGGTAGTTGCTCGGAGGGTCTGCGCGGTCGCCTCTTCCTTGGCGTGGACGTGTGATGGCTGCTGGCCAGTGTGAGGGGCTGTTTTCTCCCGCGTGGGTGTACCTGGATTGCGAGCCTGTTGTGGTGCATCCGTGTGCGCGCTGGTGTGTGGATCACTATTGCGGCTGTGGCTATCCCAGGCAGCATGTACCATTGAAGGAACAGCATCTTCTCCTCTTGGACCTAGCAAGTCTTCGGTGTTTGTGGAGTCACTCCCTCCGTGTTGAGATGGTGCGCTGGTGTTTACACTGAAGAGGCTCCTTACGTAGCATTTAGTGCGTTGGACCGGATCCTCTGAGGCAATCCGTCTGTACGGTTGCTCCCCGCCATCCTGTTGCACGGCTGCTTCTAGGACTTCGGCTTGGGCTATAGCGGCGGCAGCTTCTCTTTCTTGATTTAGGGCCTCTAGGTTGACGTCCACCTCTGCCCTTTTCCGCACAGCGGTGGCAGTGGCTGTCTGCTCCTCCTCTTCTAAGCGGGCCCTTTCTAGTTTCATGGCTGCCTCTTTCTGAGCGTATGCGGCCCTGGCACGTGCGGCCTCTGCGGTGGCTCGCGCCTTGGTGGCGTTTGCGCTTGCGCTAGACACGTGAGATTGCGATGATCTTGCTGACCTTGATGAGTGTCTGGATGCGCTGGAGCGCTGTGATGCTGTTTCCAGCAAAAGGTCTTTTCTCCTACTCTCGGCCTCCGTGATGGTGGATCGCACGCGGCTGTCACGCGTTAAGTCAATGTTGCTCTGTAAGTCTTTATCTTGTAGGCTTTTGCTGGTGTTGGCCCTGGTCAGGTAAGTGATGTATGCTTCTGACAGCTCTTGATAACGCGAGTGATCAGTCCTTAATTGCGTTATTGCCTGCTCGAGCTGTTGCGCATAGTTGCCAACGCTAGTAACATTGCGTATTCCCAGTGTGGTTGTTTCCCAGGCCAACTCTAATTTAGCGCGGTGCGCTTCAATGTCAGTCTCGTATTTTTCACGGACCTTTTGTGTCAGTGTGACTGTCCGTTTGGGCCTTGTGCCTGTTGCAGATGCGTAGCTGTCTCTGTGTCTGAGTGATCGCTTTCCTGCGTGATGTCTGGTGAGGCTCTGAGTTCTGCCATGCTGTAGGTGTGTGTAGGCCTTCAGCCAGTGCGTGTGGCGTGCGGTCTTTTACCTTGTCAGCGATGGGCGTCTGTCTCAGATGATGCCGAGCGGTGTCCTGCAGCATAGGGGTAGCTGTACTCACAGGTGTCCGGTGGCTCTGACACGTGTCCTGGCGGGTGTCCGGTGGCGTGGCCCTTGATGGTGCTGGCCGTGGGGACGTGCGCAGGGGTATGTGAGATGGCGGATCCTCACTATGGGGCTGTGCAGGGGGTGCACTCAGACAGAGAAAAGGCAATTAGGTTTTGTGTAAGGAGCACTGTTTGTCTGCAAAGCTGCTGCCTTGTGTGCAAGGTTGCTTGTGCAGTGTAAGCTGCTGTGCAGTGTAAGCTGCTGCTTGTCTGTTAAGGCTGCAGGCTGTGTGCAGATTGAGCTACTTGGTGCTTCTTTGTGTGCAGAGACTGCTCTGTTTTTTCGTGGAGTCTGGAGTAGCAGCTCCTGTAAGTGTCTGTAAGGCAAACGGTATCTTTTCACTATTCTGGAAACCAGGGGTCATGTGTAAGATGATTTAGCCCAGATAGTATCAACTCGGCCCTCTTTTCCAAGCACAACAAGTTCTGTTTCTTTTCTTACTTTATTTGGGGAAAGTAGCATAAAATACAGTCACTTGTGAAGAGATGTTATGTATGAATAGTGTCTCTCTGTGGGTGCCTTGGTAGTTAAGAGCAGGTGAGAAGATAATCCTACCATACAGGAGTATACAGCAGTGCTCACTCATCCAGAGGTAATGGTGGAAAAGGAAGTGAGGGGCAAGGGTCACACTAAAGGTTCAGTGAGACTGCACTAACTGTCAGCAAAAGACAGGGGGGGAAATGGGAAAGCCCAAAACTAGGAGGACTGGAGAAGTTGCCAGAGCAACCAGGGGTATGCCAGACTGGAAGGAAAAAGAGATACATAATGTATCCATTCCATCTGCACTGAGAGAGAACTGCAAGGAAAGTGACATCCTAGTGCAGCTAGCAGGGGTGACTGCCAAGGGAAGGGGGGCTGAAACAGAAAAGGCAGACAGGGGTATTTCTGTTCCATGACATTTAACTTTCAGATTTGTATTGTATTTACGGCATTTTTCTGGCATTTCTATATACACGTTGTATGTTCATTGTTGTGATCATTTCAGTTTTTAACTGTGATCCCACTGCAATGTTGTATTGTATTTAATATACATTTTTGAACATCTTTTTGGTATCTATTTTTTTCTTTATTTTTTTTATTGCTCGTTTTCTCTGATTTATGGTGTTATTGATTTTGGTCAACCACAGTTAACGTATGTATCCATGTCCTCTCCCTCCCCTCCCCCATCCCCTACGGCTCCCTCAGCTCACATATTTGTTTTTATGAATCTATAGGGACAACTCTTTTGATGTTCTTGTCTTATGTTTATGTTTCCCACCACTTCCCTTTTTTATTTACTTCCTGTACCCCCTCCTTATATTGCAAAAGACTAAATGAAAGACTAAATAAAATAAATTAGGACATTTTAACTACACTACCACACATATTTCTGTAAAAACACTGGCTAATGTTATTACATACAGTATCTGCCTTTAATTGTATCAAGCCAAGACCTCAGAAGAAAGACAATAAGTTAGAGGTTTCTCTAGGAAAAAGCTGTCCAGCTGCTTCAAATTGAATCAAAACGAAATCACAGGATGCTGTACTCTGCCTGTCACATCTTATTAATGGCAATTAGAGATGGGACTTTTGCAACCATGGTATGGTACATGCATTGTTAAAGAGCCAGTCCAAGGTGGCAGATTTTTTGTGCGTTTTGTTTTCAAATGTATATACAGGGTTGAAGCAGGGAGTCTCCAGTGCTGAACCGCATTCATTTCAGCTACGGGGATCCCCCTGCTTCCGGAGATACTAACCTGCAAATTAGGTGCCGGTAGCCAGTCACCCCGGCTAGCAGGGTTCACAATATGTCCGCTCTCCAGATATTTCCTGGCCTGTGGGCCAATAGGAAGCCTTGATGTCACTGGTGATAACATCGGCCCATGTGACATGGGAGCGTCAGACTTGAAAGCCCTGCTTGCTGAGCCGTGGGAGCAGCTACCGGCACCTACTTAGGAGGTAAGTATCTTCGGATATAAGTGGTCCCCGGAGCTGAAATGAACAGGGCTCAGCTGCTTCAATTTTGGACTCCTCCTTTAAATATTTCCCGGTAGTCACGGTGGCGCGCACCACACACCACAGCACAGCCCTCTATAGGGCAGGCCTCTGGCTGTGTGTGCGCGAAAAGCACTGTGATGCGTATGTAGCCCGGTCTCCCTCTGCTCGGCGACCCCCCCCCCCCTCATTACCTCCGTGCCGGGAGCAATGGCGAGTGCTGTCGGCGCCAAGCGGCAGACCCGCCGGAGGTTTTGGAGGGTAGGAGCCGAGCAGGGAGCGCTCCGGTGCGCCGGAGACTCTGCGGCGGCCCGACAAGGCAGGGCGCGCCATATCGATCCTTGCGCATGCGCAGTGTGGCAGGTAGCGGCGGCGGCCCCTAGAGTGCTCGCGCATGCGCAGTGATCGAGCGAACGGCATGGCCAATCAGCAGAGGGCTCACAGCAGGGACAACATCTCCCATTAGCCTCAGGAGCGCCCCACGTGACCCCAGGGAGCCAATAGGGCTACAGTATCTGCCTGCACAGAGGGATTGATACATTTCGCGGGCTCTGAGCATGTTGGTCAGTCGGCGTCAGGAGCAGCTAGGGGAAGGAGGTAGGGTGCAGGAGTCAGTGTGTCACGGGAGACTCCTGTGGCGGGTAGGATCTCGGTGGCCGGAACAGCACGAGCGTAGTAGGGGTCACAAGCAGGGGTCCGGCAGGGGAGGCAGGCGGCAGGTAGCGACGTCAGATAACAAGCAGGGGTCCGAGGCAGGCGGCAGGTAGCGAAGTCAGGTACAAGCAGAGGTCGGCAACGAGGAGACTGGAACAGGACAGGCGGGGCAGGACAGGGACTAAGAACAGGGAGCAGGGACTGAGACCAGGGAGCAGGGACTGAGACCGGGGAGCAGGGACTGAGACCGGGGAGCAGGAATAACCAGGGACAAGCTAGATTACTAGCAAGGGCTTTTACTGTGAGCAGACTCAAATACAGGTACAGGTACAGGTACAGGTACAGGAAACAGGTCAGGATCAAAGACAGGCATGAGAATACTGTAGGAGTCTGACTAGCAAGCAAAGGCAAAGGAAAAAGACAGGAAGCAGAGCTATAAGACAGAGAGAGGAGCAAGAAGAAGACAGACAGACAGAGGAACCCAGAGCCAACAGAAGGCAGCAGCACACCCAGTGGACAAAGAAGCTATGGCTAGGCAGGAGGTCTAGGCGAACCTGACATTACTCCCCCCTCTCGAGAGCGTTCTCCGGACGATCCTCCAGGCTCTTCCCGGAGGCCTTGATGGAAAGGTGACTCAAGGTGATCCACCTCTGGTGGTTTGTCAGTGGGCAGAGGGTACTCCACAGGTACATTGGGTGCTGCAAGGAACCTCCGAATGGGTGCGTTCAACCCAAAAGCAGGGGCAGAGACATCAGGAACGTGGGCAGAGACGGGTGCAGCCTTTCTACGTGAGTCAGTGGGGACACAGAGTTCACTCTTCGTGGTCTCTTTTTGTGACCAATATATCTCTTTATCCATAATCATTAGTGTTTCTCTTAATACTCTGATTTCGTCTTTGAGTTTCTGCTCCTTTAATCTCCAGTCAGCTCTATGCACCTCTCGGCTCAAGTCTTTCTCAGGCCCCGGCGAGTGACGATTGGACTCCAAGAGCAAAACTCGCAGGTCATTTAAATGTCTCTCTTTCTTGAGCACATCTTGACTGATCATGACAAACTGTCCAGAGGAATCGTGGGATTTCCTAGAAAGAGCTTCTAGTTCCACGTCCAGCTTCTTATTGTCCTGCTGGTGGATCCCATAGGCTGAGCCTGAGTTTCCAGTGATCTTAGACTTCTCCGAGCTGCTTCTCATGGCTTCCATTAGTTTCTCCACTTGGTGACCCTGATCCAAAGCAATTCGGAGGGCGTCTTCAGTGCTAACCAAGCGATGCTGTAACCGTAGAACTTCTGACGCAGTGGAAGGGTCTATTAGGGAGTAGCGCCTCTGATCTGATACCGATCTCTCTTTATCCTCCTTTTTGGCAAGCTGAGTCTTGAGCTCAGCGATCTGTGCCTGCAGCGCTGTGAGCTGCTGAGATGTGAGTTCAGCTGCTAGCTTTAGCTCTTCCTCCAGCGAGGCTCTGGTCATGCTCAGTGTGACCTTCAGCTCCTCATGCTGTTCTTTGGGGACACACTGGGTACTCAAATACTCTTCCAGCATCTTTATCTTGTAGGCAGCCTGGAAACTTTCTTCCTGCAGAACTCGCTGCTTTTCTTTAGCATTCACCCATTTCTCCTTCGTGTCCTGCAGATGTGCACGCAGTTCTTGCAGCTGACTCTGCAGCATATTTTCTGCTTGTGTGCGCCGCTCCAGGGAGACACGTTCTTCTTGCAGCACTCTCTCTGCATTCTGTAGTGCTGTCTGTACGTCTAACTTTTCCTGGGCCAACTGTTTCTTCTCCTCTCCTAATTCATGGAGCTTCTTATCTCCTTCACTGACTTGGACATAGAGATTCTTGCACTCCTGGGTTACCATTTCAAAACTGCTATTTAACCCTTCGAAGATCTCTCTCAAAGAACGTAGTTCTGTGTTGAAGTGGCAATTCTTCTCCTCAGAGGCTTCCAGTTTTGCGCCAACTTGAGCCATGAAACTCTGGTACTGCGCATTATCAGCATAGGCCTTCTCCAGCTTACTTGACAGGATTACCCTGTCCCTCTCCAACTGCTCTCTTTCTTTCTCCTGGAGAACACACTTAGCAATTGCTGAAGAAAGACAGCTCTGTAGTGCAGTTTTGGCCTCTTGCTCCTTATCTAAACGTTCATAAAGACAATCAATCGCTTTCTGTGCAGCTTGAAGCGTCTGAGTAGGGGCATCTTTCTTTTCTTCCACTATTCTTGGGATACGTCTGTGAGTTGCCTTAAGCTGCAGCATATCTCTTTCATCAAATGCAGACTCTGAGGTTAAATTTTCATTCTTAATTTCTTCTGCAACTTCCACAGTAATGCCTCCCTTCTTTTTCTTCTTCCTTGCTTTGAGAAGTTCTGAAGAATCAGTGGTACTGTGTTCACATTTACTGCTCAAGACTGTTTGAGTGGGAGCCATAATTAAACCACACTTCCCAAGAAACCAGTAAAGAGGAAATGTGTTTTTAAAACAGAAGCTTTAGAATGAACAACAGGAATATTAGACACAGAGAGACACAAGATAGGAGAGCTGACCTTTTGAGACTTTAACATCAGTCACAGAGATTATAAATGCAAGGAAAAAACATAGACAGAGAAACCTGCAGTTATATCTGAATCTTTTAGGCATTAGACGTAGGGATATCATACAGACAGAGAAAACCTGCAGTTACATCTAAATTTTATGCATCAGACGTAGGTATATCATATAGACAAAGAAAACCTGCAGTTACATCTAAATCCTTATGCATCAGGCGTAGGAATATCATATAGACAAAGAAAACCTGCAGTTACATCTAAATCCTTATGCATCAGGCGTAGGGATATCATATAGACAAAGAAAACCTGCAGTTGAATCTGAAACTTTTGATATCAGGCGTAGGGATATCATAGACAGCAGGAAACTAATCCAGAGAAAACTTGTAGTTAGATCTGAAACTTTTGACATAGGAATATCAGACAGAGAACCCTGCAGTCAAATCTGAAACCTTTGATATCAGGCGTAGGGATATCATATGTTGCAGAGAAACAAACTTTAGGGGAACTTGCAGGTAAACCTGAAACCTTAGAACCAATCATATGAAAAAATACAGATTGCAGGAAAAATCACAGTATGCAGTAACAAAATAATAAAAGCACACTTGTCTCTGGAAATGAGAACCCTGTGAACAGCAGTTTTCCAACCAGTGATGCAGAGACAAGCCTATCCAGGAAATGAAAAGTCAGAGTCTAAAAAGGTGGCAACAGGTACTGCAAGGGTAAACCAAGGTACTGCACAAAAATAAAAATCTCAAAGAAAGCTGCATTAATTTCTTGCAGCAACAGTTCTAGTCTCAGAAAAAATGTTTTTTCGTTATGAACGCAATAATTCTTGCAGAACACTTAGCAGCAACAAAAAAAAAACCTTCCTAACTGGGATCTCCAAAAAAGAAACTAAAGTACTTATCTTCAACCATGCGGATGTGGTCTGCTGCAGCAGGCAGGAAAGGGCGCAGGCAGAAGAAGAATCTGTTCCAGCGAGATCCAGAAGTGGCCTTTGCTTTCTGTCACGGGAGACTCCTGTGGCGGGTAGGATCTCGGTGGCCGGAACAGCACGAGCGTAGTAGGGGTCACAAGCAGGGGTCCGGCAGGGGAGGCAGGCGGCAGGTAGCGACGTCAGATAACAAGCAGGGGTCCGAGGCAGGCGGCAGGTAGCGAAGTCAGGTACAAGCAGAGGTCGGCAACGAGGAGACTGGAACAGGACAGGCGGGGCAGGACAGGGACTAAGAACAGGGAGCAGGGACTGAGACCAGGGAGCAGGGACTGAGACCGGGGAGCAGGGACTGAGACCGGGGAGCAGGAATAACCAGGGACAAGCTAGATTACTAGCAAGGGCTTTTACTGTGAGCAGACTCAAATACAGGTACAGGTACAGGTACAGGAAACAGGTCAGGATCAAAGACAGGCATGAGAATACTGTAGGAGTCTGACTAGCAAGCAAAGGCAAAGGAAAAAGACAGGAAGCAGAGCTATAAGACAGAGAGAGGAGCAAGAAGAAGACAGACAGACAGAGGAACCCAGAGCCAACAGAAGGCAGCAGCACACCCAGTGGACAAAGAAGCTATGGCTAGGCAGGAGGTCTAGGCGAACCTGACACAGTGACTCCCTGCACTAGGCCAGCAGCCCCCTAGGCCCCAGATAGTCCTGAGTCACCAGTAGCTTTGAGTGTTGCAGGGACAGGCCCCAGGTTAGGGACCCTGCCCCCTTATTATCCAGAGTCAGTTAGGGACAAGCGTACGCTGCGTGTCCATCCAGAGGTCTGGGCTCAGACCTTCGCTGTCGCTGCAGCAGCCATCCGGGTGGGATCGCCCCGGACGGTAGTTCCTGTGGTCAGCAGTCATCGGATCCTTTGTGAAGCTCCTTGGCAGGCCCGGGCACTGGAGTGCTCGGCAGGTAACCATCACCAAGTGCACCAACTATGCTCTATTATACTTACACGGGACGAGTGGCTGCGCAGTCACACATATCTCCACACTCTAGGTATTCGGAACAAAGCTCTATCCTGGATCTCATCCTACCTCTCCCATCGTACTTTCAGTGTCTCTTCTGCTAACACCTCCTCCTCCTCTATTGATCTCTCTGTGGGGGTACCCCAGGGCTCTGTCCTGGGACCTCTTCTCTTTTCTCTGTACACACTCTCTCTAGGTGACCTAATAACATCTTTTGGGTTTAATTATCACCTCTATGCCGACGACACACAAATATACTTTTCAACACCTGACCTTACACCTGCTGTACAAACCAAAGTTTCTGAATGTCTCTCTGCTATATCATCCTGGATGGTCCTCCGACGCCTTAAACTCAACATGGCTAAAACAGAGCTCCTCATACTTCCTCCCAAACCTGGCCCTACTACCTCCTTCCACATTACTGTTGGAACTACCATCATTCACCCAGTAGCCCAAGCACGCTGCCTAGGGGTCACACTCGACTCCTCTCTCACATTCGCCCCTCACATTCAAAACATTTCTAAAACTTGTTGCTTTTTCCGCCGCAATATAACAAAGATTCGCCCTTTCCTCTGTTGCTCGACTGCTAAAACCCTGAGTCAGGCCCTCATTCTCTCCCGTCTTGATTACTGCAACCTCCTGCTGTCCGGCCTTCCTGCCTCTCACCTGTCTCCCCTACAATCTATCCTAAATGCTGCTGCCAGAATCACTCTACTCTTTCCTAGATCTGTCTCAGCATCTCCCCTCATGAAATCCCTCTCCTGGCTTCCGATCAAATCCCGCATCTCACACTCCATTCTTCTCCTCACTTTTAAAGCTTTACATTCTTCTGCCCCTCCTTAGGCTAAGGCCCCGCTCCCAGAGTCAGCGCACCCGCACTGCTGACAGGCGGTGCGCTGAGATACACAGACCGCGATATGCGGTCTGTAGGGAGCGGGAGCCGGAGCGGGAGGTGGGCGGGTGGTGGGCGGTTTGACAGGGAGGGGGGGCGTGGCTTGAGCGGAGGGACCCGCTACTCTCCCCCCCCCTCCCTCCACGGACTCGGGCTGGAGCTGGAGCTTCGGTAAGTATTAAACACACACACACGCAGGCACTCATACATACATACACACACACACACAGGCAGGCACTCACGCACTCATACACACACGCGCGCACACACAGGCAGGCACTCACGCACTCAGGCACACAAATACACACACAGACAGGCACGCACGCACACACACAGACACACACACAGAGAAAGGCACTCACCTGCTTTCACTCCACACTCCTCCCCGCTCCCCGAAGCCTCTCCTCCTCCCGCAGCCTCCCCTCCCCATTGGCTCACAGCCACACACGTCACGCGTCAAAGCTAGAAAACACCATTCTCTGGTGTCTCCAGCGGCTGACGCGCGACAGCGTGTAGTCAGCTGTGCCGCCAGTGGGGACCGGGACCGGCTCGCGAGGATTCCCCTGCTGGTGGGGAACTCGCTACATTGCCGCCCGCGCCAACGAGCGCAGCGGGACCGAGGCCTTACATCTCATCCCTAATTTCTCGTTATGCACCATCCAGACTCTTGCGTTTTTCTCAAGGATGTCTTCTTTCTACCCCTTTTGTATCTAAAGCCCTCTCGCGCCTTAAACCTTTTTCACTGACTGCCCCACACCTCTGGAATGCCCTTCCCCTCAGTACCCGACTAGCACCCTCTCTATCCACCTTTAACACCCACCTTAAGACACACTTGCTTAAAGAAGCATATGAATAGCACTGTGGATATTCTGAACACATGATACATAAGCTTGGCCCCCTGCAGACGCACTTAAAAGAACTCCCTCCTACTGTCTCTGTACGTTCTCCCTACCTACCAATTAGACTGTAAGCTCCTCGGGGCAGGGACTCCTCTTCCGAAATGTTACTTTTATGTCTAAAGCACTTATTCCCATGATCTGTTATTTATATTATCTGTTATTTATTTGATTACCACATGTATTACTACTGTGAAGCGCTATGTACATTAATGGCGCTATATAAATAAAGACATACAATACAATACAATCTATCTCACGTGAAGGGACATATTGTGTGGGGTTACTGGACACGGGGTGGGATCACCCTGTGAAAGGGGGTAGCGTCCTGCGAGACGCAATAGTTAGTGTCTCCTCTAGAGATGGACACCTGTTGATATATATCAGGGCTGCACAACACGCGGCCCGCGGGCCGCATGCGGCCCGCCTCCACTAATTGTGCGGCCCGCGGTGGCTTTCCCCGTCCTCCTCCCTCCTGAGCCCGCTTGCCCCCTCCTCTCCCGCGAGCTGCTTCTCCCCCCCTCCTCCTGGCCGCGAGCCACTTCTCTCCCCCCCCCCCCCGCGAGTCAGCTTGCCCCCTCATCTCCCGCGAGCCGCTCTCCCGGCCGCGGGCCGCTTCTCCCCCCCCCTCCTGGCCGTGAGCCGCTTCTCCCCCCCTGCCCCCCCTCTTGGCCGCGAGCCGCTTCTCCCCCCCGCCCCCCCTCCTGGCCGCGAGCCGCTTCTCCCGCCCCCCGCCCCCCCTCCTGGCCGCGAGCCGCTTCTCCCCCCCCCCACCCCCCCTCCTGGCCGCGAGCCGCATCTCCCCCCCTCCTGGCCGCGAGTCGCTCACCGCTCACCCCTCCACCTCCTCGAACCTGCTCTCAGAGTCAGGACTGCACGAGTGTGCGAGTCCTGCCTGCTCTGCCACTGTAAGGTACCGTTGGAGGGGAGGTGAGGTGCCGTTGGGGGGGAGGTGAGGCGCAGGGATTTGAGGTGCAGGAGGGTGAGGTGCAGGGGAGTGGGGTGCAGGGATGTGAGGTGCAGGAGGGTGAGGTGCAGGGGAGTGAGGTGCAGGGATGTGAGGTGCAGGGGAGTGAGGTGCAGGGATGTGAGGTGCAGGAGGGTGAGGTGCAGGAGGGTGAAGTGCATGGGAGTGAGGTGCAGGAGGGTGAGGTGCAGGAGGGTGAGGTGAGGTGCAGGGGGGTGAGGTGAGGTGCAGGGGGGTCATTGGAGGTGCAGGGGGGGTCATTGGAGGTGCAGGGGGGGTCATTGGAGGTGCAGGGGGGTCATTGGAGGTGCAGGGGGGTCATTGGAGGTGCAAGGGGGGGTCATTGGAGGTGCAGGAGGGTCATTGGAGGTGTAAGGGGGGGTCATTGGAGGTGCAGGGGGGTCATTGGAGGTGCAGGGGGTGGGATGTGTGTTGTGTGCAGGGGGGTATTGTGTGTTTGATGTGGAGGGGGAGTATTATGTGTGTGGGTGAGGGGGACAGATGGGGGTATGAGAGATAGATGGGGAGTATCGCAAAGGTTGATAGTGAGGGGTTCTGGGGGAGATATGAGGATGATGATGATGTTGATGAGAGGTGTTGGAGGAGAGATGATGATGATGATGATGATGATGAGAGGTGTTGGAGGAGAGATGATGATGATGATGATGATGATGATGATGATGATGATTTTACCCGTGCGGCCCAATTTTTTTTTCCTTGGAGCAGTTCGGCCCTTCTCGCTTTACGAATTGTGCAGGCCTGATATTTATGAATAAGTACGATTGCTACAGTAAAGTTATTGGTTGTTTTACATGCTGTGTGTGTGTGATATATAGATATTGTCCTGCGACGAACCACTCCCCCCTCCGGTGGGAGCCATCGCAGGTGGAGGCGCTGCACCGAGTACGAGGTTACTCCTATTATTTATACGTGCCCCAGGCTCCCCGTGGCGGAGGTTTAGGCCTCCTGTGAGCCTAACAGGTAAAGCACCACACCTGGTAACATTAAGTTCCCCGCACACACATACTATATGCTATTGGGTGGGGGAATACCCGTTACACGTATATAACACTGTGTCGTCCCCCCCGGGAGATACACTGCATTACTGTGTTAGTGTGGTGTTGAGGCATACTTGCTGGTTCAGGAGAGCTGAGTAGTCGCAATGGTAAGGGGCAACAGGACAGGCTTTTGGGGTTCTCTGGTTCTATATCTTCAGTGCCTCCAGCTGTGATGGGCTCCTGGGATGCAGGACATCAGCTCCCACCACAACATAGCTTACCCCTCCTGCCCAGGAACTGACACCCAGGCAGAGGTATAGTGAACAGATATTTATTGGTCATACTGCAGCAGTTCTTCACTCAGCATAGATGTTGATGTCCAAAGTCCCAGGAGTTCTGGCTGGTGCTTACCCCAATAGTATGGGGACTTGAGTCTTGGTGGTCCAGCTCATCCACGCCATGGGAGAGTCTGACAGCCCATGCTTTCTCCTTTGCAGGCAGCGCAAGACTAAACTAACTTTGCTACTCCCACTTGGAAGTCTCTGGAAGGGGCGGGCTCATGGACTGTACCTATCTCTGAGTCACCACCTTACTTCCTACACTTACAAGTGGAGCATAAGGGGGGGGGGGTCACTGGGCCATCTATTAACCTGTTACTGCCTGGAGCTAACAGGACTTACATAACAGATATACTATGTGGGAAAGAGAGGTATTATGGGACATACCATGTTACACGTACGCTAGCAGAGAAGACAAGAATTTTGTCTTCCCGTGCCGCAACGCGGTCACATGGTCGGCGTGCAGCCAATGGCAGGGCAGATATGCCCCGTCATTGCCACGCCCCCCCACGCTCCTCTACAGACTGCCTATCGCGGCTGTAGACTCTGCACGTGCCGCCATGCCGCCAGGCGCGTGTGCAGCAGGGAGGACTGGGGCATTAGCCTAAGACAAGAAAAGCCAGAAAAGTGTAATATGGGCCAAAGCGTCCATGTGATAAAATATACATTTTAAAGGATTTCCCATTAAGGCCGATAGGCGGCAAAATTTGAACGGCGGCCGGCAAGTGCCAATAGCACATGTGCCAATCGCGCATGCACAGTCCGGCAATGTGACGTCCCATGGCATTATGTTGCCATGGCAACAGGACGTGCGGCGCAAGAAGAGGAGGGCGGCAGCAGGAAAGGTTTCTTTTAGGAAGCCAAGGCTTATCTTTTATACACAGACGCTACTTGGCGATGCTTGCTCTTCAAGAAAATAGGCCTGGACCCCCCAGAGGAAGAGATCATTTATAGAGTTAATGTATTTGGCACGCTTGATGATAAAGTATTACAGAGGTAACAACTCACATCACCGTACAAACCTTGGACATCAGGCAGGTTGAACTAGAGCAGGGGTAGGCAATTCTAGTTCTCAGGGGCCAGCAACAGGTCAACTAACTGATTGAGCCACCTGTGATGAAGCAGGGATATCCTGAAAACCTGACATGTTGGTGGCCCTTGAGGACTAGAGTTGCCCACCCCTGCTCTAGAGCCTAACCTACATTTTAGATCAGCTATCCCTAAAATGAGCAAACTACTGGCTGCAGAGCTTCCTTCTGCTAGGCTCACTAGTTGCAGGCTGAGGGTAGTCCACCAAAAGTAATGGCGCAAACTGGGGGACGCAGGATTTTTGTGGGGGGGTGCAGGCGGTTGCGGAGGTCCAGGCGGTTGCGGAGGCCCTGCGCTCTTCCCCAAGACATTTAAATTAAATGCCAGGAGACTGCGCGAGGCCTCTGCAACCTGTACTTACCGGGATTCAGCCGGCTTCTGCTCACGTCGCCATGACAACGCGACGTCAAATGACGCCACGGGGTCATGTGACGTGCCGCGTCGTCATGACAACGCACGACAAATGACGTTGTGGGGTCACGTGACGTCACGTGACCCTCTGTGTCATTTAGCGCTGGGTCACTCGGGAGGGGGGGGGGGGGGGGGCTCGAGCGCAGGGACCGAGACACAGGGGGGCGCAGCCAAAAACTTTGCGCACACCTGGCCTAGGACATAGCTAGTATGCCATGGGTTCTTTGATATGCCATGATATATTGGCTACGTTGAAAAAAAATGCTTGTCTTCTTGGGGGGAATTGTCGCCATCTGAAATGATGGCAGACGGAAGGGGAATGGCTCCTCCCCTGCCTTTATCAATGACGACGCGATCACGTGACCGCTTCAGAGAAACGGCCGTGGGAACGGCGGGGCCTTGCCACTCTGGCCCTTCCAGCACTCAAACGGTTAAAGGGAATGTGCTGATGTAATTGAGTGCAGACATTATGCAGAAGTAATTATCACGCACAGATGTATGGTTGTGAAATACATTAAACATGTGCATAGCCAATGGAGCTAATCTAAGACTTCATTCTAATAATTTAAGACCAGTTTGTTTGTGACTCTATTGAGCCTAACGATAAACAGACCCCCATATGTAAAACTTTGGCAAGTGGTTACGTAGACAAATAGCAGTTACAGAGGAGATACAGTCTCTATAATGGGATGCACTTAATTTTACATTTAGGATCATCATCTTTCTCCCTTTGGGAATAATTTACTAATCACATAAAGGAGCCATGTCTTCTCTTGTTAATGGTGTTTCACATTTGGTTTTAGGAAGTCTTGATTGTGAATGAAGCTACTGGACAAGTTTGCGCTGCGAACCATCTAATACCCGGGGGGTAAAAAGCCCAAACTCCTATCCTAATCAGGATTGCCACCACTCCGGGTTTGAGCCGGAGACTACAGGTTTTGGCCGTTTATCTCCGGGCTACGGGTTTACCTGGAAAATCTCCGGGCGGCGAAGGCATCTCCCCCCTGCAAATCTCATCAACACGGCTGCACAACATCAAATAGCACCACATTGCCATGACAACGAGACGCAACGAGACGCTACGTGACGTCACAACGTCACGTTGCCATGACAAAGGGGTGTCACGTGATACCTCGGCGCCATAAGGCATCCCGTTGTCATGGCAACTTGATGCCATTTGCATGTATTTATTTGTATGAAATAAAAAAAACTGCTGATGCAGAGGGGAGCATAATCCAAAATCTGGCGTAAAAAATGATGGTCACGCCTTAAGTGGCAGTGGGAAAACGCCAGCTAAATGTTGAGCAATTTGCTGGAGTCTTGGAATTTGCACCAGTTTTTCGTGTTTGTGCTTGGCCCTAAGTATTATTAAGGAGAAAAAACTCCCTTAGGTCTCAGGCAGCATAAACCTCTCTGAGAAACAGATCCGAGCCAAATATAATGCACTGTATATTAAGTAGTCAAAATAATAGAAAGCACATGAACATTTCTAGACCTCGCTGTATAAAGCCCTGTAGAGTTCAGAAGGCTTTGTTTACTGAATAAAATAAAGATCTAGAAAGGAAAGAACTCATCCCTCTTATCCGGAACAAAACTTCCTAGTATTCAGGATTTTCTTTGCCCCATTCTGACCTTTAGTACTGTCAACAATTCAGCAACGTTAAGCATGAATTCCATAGAGAATAAAGATATGCTTTTATAAATTGCAAAGTTACAGAAGATACAGAATAAGCTTTCACAGTCATGCATTTAACCGTTTTTTTGCCATAATAAAAAGTGGAAGGGCCAGTAAATGCAACAGATACATCCATTGTACTCTATCTTCTCCAGCAAGTTTAATTGCCAATAGTTTTACACATGGACACCAACTCTGCTGCAGTGGCCCAGTGAGTGGTGGTGGGGAAGCACACATGGAAGTGGCTATGTTGTCTAGACCCAATTATGTCAGAGGGCAGTCACATGACATCTGTGAGTGTGGTTGCACAGGCAGGCGGCAGCCTCGTCATGTCAGAGGAGGAATCCTTGTGAGATCAGAGGGTTTCCATCATGGTCGGAACGAGGCAGTCAGCCTGTAATGAGTGTAGTAGCCAAAATATGATTGGTGGTCCACCTTTTAGAAATAATGGATGGGTAACACTGTTAGCTTGGTCATAATTTGCCATTAAACCTTTGCTGATGAGCATTTGCATCCTGTTCCTCTCTACACATTAATTCATCAAGCTATTTTTCACCTATTTTGCCCAAAGAGAATCAGAGTAAGGATTAGGATGCATCAATAGGATGGAATTAGGTGACACACATATTACAATAGGATGTATCAAATTATGTGCTTCTGCCCACCATTTTCTAGCCACTGGAGATTAAGTAATTTTTTTTTATCAAATGCCAAATTAAGGTGACAATGAATGTCAGAGGTCAAAGACCTTGTCCTTTCAAAACTTCCCAATTTTCTGTTGTGTTTACAAAAATTACTTTCCCAAAATAATTATTGGCAGAATATATTTCCTTATATAGCGCTGACAGTATACAGTTTATAATCTAATAGGAGAGACAGTGACTTTCTTTAGGTCACAAGTAGGGATGACTAGGATTTTAATCCTTACTTGTAAGGAATTCTTTAGCCTATAATTAAAACGGCTGAATATAGAGCAGTAGTGAAGAAGCATCCTTCAGAGCATTGCTACAGTGTCAGGGTAATTTCTTCCTCCAGACAGCAAGGCACTGAGCTTGAGACCAGCGGCAGTGGGACAGGGATGGGGGGAATGGCCAAAGAAAGGCCTCAACAAAATAAACAATGTGGACAGCTAAAAGCAAACTCTGGACAAGAACAAAATAGACAGAGCAACCACTGCAAAAAAAGGAATCCACAGGAATGTATGGGGTCATGCAGAGAAGTCCCCAACATTTGTGGGTTAATCCCTTTATTAAAGGGATAGAGAGCCTCTTGGAGAGCTACGTATCAAAGCAACAATGGTTGTAATCCTATGGCAAAAAAATCTCTCCTCATATACCTCCTTCTCCCCCGCCTTACTAAAAACTAATTTTCTATACAGTGTTGTTATTACAAAGCTAATACTTTTTTTTCTGAGTATCAATAAAAAAAAACGAAATACATTTCAATTAACATTTGTTTAGTAAGCCAGCTGATAACATGGGCTTGCATCAATTGCAGAGGCCATATATTTACTAAGATATGCAAAGCTGTAAGGTACCTTATGTCTTATTCAACGAAATGGTGACCTTAACACTAAGCTAACCCTTTATCTTATATTTAAACAAACCAAGAGCATGTAAAGGTTACTTAAGGATAGTCACACATTAGTAAATATAGTGCAGTATGTCCTGAAAAGATCAATGGGTTTAGAAAATGACTAAGATTTCCTAAGCCTTCGATCTCCAATGAACAAGCTAAAGTTGAGTACAGTATGTCAATAGCATCACATGTTCTCAGTTTATGGACCCTGTTGAATGAACTGATCTTTTACTAAGGCTCCCTTAACTAAATATAAACAAGAGATCTACTTTCTTTTAAATCCAATGCAAATTCAACATTGACTTTTTATCCAAATTCCCAGAACGTCAGGGGCTGGCTGGTACATTTTAAACTGGGGGGCAAACTCAACCCACGCTTCAAGCTCCCACATAGATACACACCATAAAATATGCATGTACAACACATATATACATGCACCATACACACAAACCTACTGTTTAAAGAAATCACACATACACAGTTACACACCCTGTACATGCACCCAATTAGCTGCCCCATGCCCTCTATACCAGGGGTCTCCAAACTAAGTCCTCAAGGGCCACCAACAGGCCAGCTGTTCAGGATATCATTGCTTCAGCACAAGTGGCTCAGTGGCTCAATTGAAGACTAAGCCACCTGCTCTAAAGTAGGGATATCCATAAAACCTGGCCTGTTGGTGGCCCTTGAGGACTGAGTTTGGAGACCCCTGCTTTATACGTACACCAAAGTAACCCCCACAACCCCTATACATAGAAAATAACCATCCATATCCCATACATACAACAAATTAACCCCCCATCACACCAATATTACTCCGCACACCCTGTATATATATATATATATACACACATACAAAATGAACTTCCCACAACTCTATACAAACACCAAATGTGCTCACTTCCTCACACCTCATATATAAACAAAATTAACCCTCCACATATACACCAAATTAACCCCATCACACCGCATATATACACCAAATTAACCCCCCAGATCCCATACATACACCACATTAACTGCCCAGACTATATATATATACATATATATATATATATATATATATATATATATATATATATATATATACATACAGTGTTCGACAATCATATACATTCACACGCCCGGGGCGAGTGGATATAACCTCCGGGCGAGTAAATATTGGCCCAAGCAGCACACGTGTTTATTTTTTTAAATTTCCCTGCTCGCGCTGAAAAAAAACCTCCCCTACCTGACAGCTGATTGGCGCGCGCTCCCAGGCTTTGTGGGCATGCGGCCAGGCTCTATGTGAGCCCACCTCCAACGAGCGGCCATTCTTTTCCATGGAGGACACAGTAAGTACTCTCTGTGCCTTCCCCCCTGTCCCCGGCGCTCCCGCTGCCCGCAGTTATGGAGGTGGTAGCTGGGGGGTTCTCCTGTCCCCGCTTCCCCCCCGTGTCAGCCCATGGGAGCGGGGATGTCCCTCAGGTCCCTGCTTCCCCCTGATCCCCCCACGTGCCTGGTGCCCCCGCTGCCTGCCATGCGGTGGTAGCGGGGGGTTTCTTCCCCCCACGTGCCCGGCGCTCCTGCTGCCTGCGCGGGAGGGGGGGTAGCGGGGTGGTGGTGCTGGTTGCGGCCTTTCCTCTCTTCCGACCCCCCCGTGTGTAGAATGAGAGAGTGTGTGTGTATGCGTGTGTGTGTGCATATATATGGGAGAGAACGTGTGTGTGTGTGTGTGTATATGGGAGTGTGTGTGTGTGTGTGTATATATGGGAGTGAGTGTGTGTGTATATGGGAGTGAGTGTGTGTGTGTATATGGGAGTGAGTGTGTGTTATGGGAGTGAGTGTGTGTGTATATGGGAGTGAGTGTGTGTGTATATGGGAGTGTGTGTGTGTATGGGAGTGTGTGTGTATATATGGGTGTGTGTATGGGAGTGTGTGTGTGTGTGTGTGTGTGTGTGTGTGTGTGTGTGTGTGTGTGTGTGTGTGTGTGTATATGGGAGTGTGTGTGTGTATATGGGAGTGAGTGTGTGTGTGTGTGTGTGTGTGTGTGTGTGTGTGTGTGTGTGTGTGTGTGTGTGTGTGTGTGTGTGTGTGTGTGTGTGTATATGGGAGTGTGTGTGTGTATATGGGAGTGTGTGTGTGTGTGTATATGGGAGTGTGTGTGTGTGTGTGTGTATATGGGAGTGAGTGTGTGTGTGTATATGGGAGTGAGTGTGTGTGTGTGTGTGTGTGTGTGTGTGTGTGTGTGTGTGTGTGTGTGTGTGTGTGTGTGTGTATGTGTGTGTGTGGGAGTGTGTGTGTATATGGGAGTGTGTGTGTGTGTGTGTGTGTGTGTGTGTGTGTGTGTGTGTGTGTGTGTGTGTGTGTATATAGGAGTGTTAAAAACGAATGTTGTTCTGACTAGGAATTTATTAAATGTATTTTATTTATATATTTTATTTTAAAGCGGGGTTGGGGGCGGGACTAGGGCGGGGTTGGGGGCGGGACTAGGTGGCGAGTAGATTTTTTGGTTGGGCGAGTAGATTTTTGGGTGATTTGTCGAACACTATATATATATGTAACGGTATTTCTGAACCGGCCTGACCCACCCAATCTCACATTGGCCCCTGTGGTCTAACCGGCCCCCATTACAGTGTGGTAGTGTCTGGTGGTGCACCTGTTGGCAACAGGACTCCTGAGTCTCCCGCATGATGGTGTGTGGGGAGGACCCGTCCAGACAGGCAGCTGAGGTAGTGTGCCGAGTCTCACCTAGTTCCAGTGCAGCGCCTCCACCTCATCAGGGTCCCTGCGTCCGCATGGGGATGATCCTGTTGAGGAACTCCTTCGTGGTGCTCCTCTCTGTACATTCACTCCACACATGTACACGAGAGGGTTTGTGATTGAGATCATCTTTATTGTCTGAGTGGGCTAGCTGCCCCTCGCAGTAGATATCTAGCCACTCATGTTCAGTCAGTGCCTCCCTTTAAAAGGTGTATCTCTCCTTAGATAGGGATTCTCTATCCCCGCAGGGATCACTGCCCTGTGCCAGGTCCCTGGACACAGTCTCCTCTTCAGTTACTATAACATAACCAGAACTTCCCAGTAACTCAGGCTAGGACTAGAACTTGAACTCCTCCTCTTCTTAGCTGAACTTGTACTAGAACTACTTTTAGAAACAGTGCTGTGCCTTATGTACGCTCTGGAAGCTGACACACCTCTGACATCACTAACCATGGAGTCAGAGCATGTGACCACTCCCATCCATACACAGGGCACCCCACCAGGGTGTGAGGGCAAACCTCCATAATTACTGCTGGCATGCCCACAACTTACCAGGCCTTACTGTCAGCAGGAGAGATGACTGTAGCCATTTTACATGACCGCTACATATATATATATATATATATATATATATATATATATATATGCAAATACAACTGTATGCTCATCTGCATGTCTTAGGCAGGTCTGCAACCCCGCCTTTCCCCATTATCACCCAGCATACAGCACTTCCACTGCAGCAAGGGATTCTGGGAAATGACATGCAAATGAGCACACAGTGTCACTTTTTGCCTCAAAAACCATTTTTAACATGGTTCCCTATAGGCTTAAGCTTGCTGCATGGTCACAGCTTTGAGCACAGCCAGGGTTAAGGTGCATACCCAGAAAACCACCCACAGACAGCTGTTTCGACCTTAATGGATCTCATCAGTGTGGGGCTGATTTAACTGGGTATGCAAAGAGGCTATGGGATAGGCTATACCATAATACTGAGTTAAGATATGGTGAGTAAAAAAAGTGACAAAAACCCTCCACAGGAAAGCAAATATGCAAATACAACTGTATGCTCATTTGCATATTTGCTTTCCTGTGGAGGGTTTTTGTCACTTTTTTTACTCACCATAACTTAACTCAGTATTATATATATACATATATACATATATACATATATACATATATACACACACACACCAAATCAACCACACACACACATACACCAAATCAACCCCTCACCCCATATATACTGTACACCAAATTACGCCCCATCCCATACATAAATTAAAGTAACCACACACACACACACACCAGGTTTACAGAGACATATGCACACAATACATATACTGTAAATCTTGTCTTACCCTGATCAGAGAGTAGCAGGGAGGCTGGGTGCAGAGATATGCAGCAGCCTGTCATTTACACAGCATTGCCCAGCATAGTAAAGGCTGGAGTGTGCCGGAACTACACCTCCCGGCCCAAATTTCTGCAACCAAAGTGGCCAGGCGGGGAAACTGCAGAAAGCTTCTGCAGAACGTTAAGTCAAACTCACAGTGACAAAATAATTGGGGACCGATTAACTAAACGATGCTAAGTGCACCTTCATGACTATCGTTTTCAACGCACAAACCCTAGTTACAGCAGTTTTTAGGAATGACGAGAAATTAAGAATGCACTTAGATTACATATAGAGTATTACCCAAAAATCTTGATCTGAGATGGAAGCAAATACACTTGGAATTATCTGGTAAGTTTGGGCTTTGAGTCTATGGGACACATGCATCAAGTGCCGGCACGGGTTACTATTCAACTCAATGGAAGTTAACGCTTGAAATATCACGTATGCGATAACCTGTGCAGAACATGATGCATGAAGGCAGCTTGCGATTACATTGATGTTGAGGATCAGTTTTATCCTGAGTCTCTTGGCAGTAATGTGTCAAGGTCATTTTCAAAAATAACTTGAATATACTTATACTTGTCTTCTCTGGTACATCAATCACTTAGTTTTAACCTATTAGACATGCCACTGTCATTTGTTCACTTTGCTTATACATGTCACTGCTCATATTTGAGATGATAATGACGGGAAACGCAAAAAAGAATAGACAAATCTAATAGCAGAGGATCGAAAGTTCTCCCGATTCAGAGACCTGGGAGATGGACCAGATAAAATCTCCGGCTACAGCATGCTAGGAGTGGCCAACTCCAGTCCTCAAGGGCCCCCAACAGGTCAGGTTTTCAGGATATCCCTGCTTCAGCACAGGTGGCTCAGTCATTTGAGCCACCTGTGCTGAAGCAGGGATATCCTTAAAAACTGCCCTGTTGGTGACCAGTGTGGACTGGAGTTGGCCACACCTGAGCTACGCTTTGTAAATGATCATTTAGACTTATAATGTGGTTCTTAGTACACAGCGCCATTTTATAGTCTAGACAAGATTGGCAGGCAGAAGGCTGACATTTTCCATGTCTAGATAATGCTAATGATGGTAATAATCCTATGTGGGAATGGGATACAGTCGGGGTTGCCACCTCTCCGGGTTTCACCCGGAGACTCCGGGTTTGGCAGCCCCTTCTCCGGGCTCCGGGTTTGTCCCTGAAATCTCCGGGTGGGCGGGTTGTTGCAGACAGGGCAGCACAGTAAGTGAGTTCGCATTGCTACATCACTCACACATCCTCTGCATTTCTCACGGGACTATCTGTGTGCACTTCACTGCCTACTACATCCGGGTCACAGCCCTATGCTCTACTGCACATGCCACAGGTAGGGGATCATGGGAGTTGTAGTTTTTATTAGACAAGAACGATTGGCACATAAGCAACACAGTTACATTCTTAGAAACCCTGCTAGAGAACACACACCACCTCCATGTATCTTATCTCTCCCTCTCCCCCCTCTCCCTTCTCCGCCCCCCTCTCCCTTCTCCCCCCCCTCTCCTTCTCCCCCCCCCTCTCCCTTCTCCCCCCCCCTCTCCCTTCTCCCTCCCTTCTCCCCCCCCCTCTCCTTCTCCCCCCCCCTCTCCCTTCTCCCCCCCTCTCCCTTCTCCCCCCCTCTCCCTTCTCCCCCCCCTCTCCCTTCTCCCCCCCCTCTCACTTCTCCCCCCCCTCTCCCTTCTCCCCCCCTCTCCCTTCTCCCCCCCTCTCCCTTCTCCCCCCCTCTCCCTTCTCCCCCCCTCTCCTTCTCCCCCCCCCTCTCCCTTCTCCCCCTCTCCTTCTCCCCCCCCTCTCCCTTCTCCCCCCCCCTCTCCCTTCTCCCCTCTCCCCCCTCTCCCTTCTCCCCCCCTCTCCCTTCTCCCCCCCCCCTCTCCCTTCTCCCCCCCTCCTCTCCTTCTCCCCCCCCTCTCTCCCTTCTCCCCCCCCTCTCCTTCTCCCTCTCTCTCTCTCTTCTCCCCTCTCTCTCTTCTCCCCTCTCTCTTCTCCCCTCTCTCTCTCTTCATCCCCCCTCTCTCTCTTCTCCTCCCGCCTCTCCTCTCCTCCCCCCCTCTCTCTCTCCTCCTCTCCTCCTCTCCCTCTCCTCCACCTCTCTCCTCTCCCCCCCCCTCTCCTCTCCCCCCCCTCTCCTCTCCCCCCCCTCTCTCCTCTCCCCCCCCTCTCTCTCCTCTCCCCCCCTCTCTCTCTCCTCCCCCCTCTCTCTTCTCCTCCCTCTCTCTTCTCCCTCTCTCTTCTCCTCCCTCCCTCTCTCTTCTCCCCCCCTCTCTCTTCTCCTCCCCCTCTCTCCTCTCCTCCCCCCTCTCTCTTCTCCTCCCCCCTCTCTCTTCTCCTCCCTCCTCTCTCTTCTCCTCCCTCCCTCTCTCTTCTCCTCCCTCCCTCTCTCTTCTCCTCCTCCCTCTCTCTTCTCCTGCCCCCTCTCTCTTCTCCCCCCCCTCTCTCTTCTCCCCTTCTCTCTCTTCTCCCCCTCTCTCTCTTCTCCCCCCTCTCTCTCTTCTCCCCCCTCTCTCTCTCTTCTTCTCCCCCCTCTCTCTTCTCCCCTTCTCTCTCTTCTCCCCCTCTCTCTCTTCTCCCCCTCTCTCTTCTCCCCCCTCTCTCTCTTCTCCCCCCTCTCTCTCTCTTCTTCTCCCCCCTCTCTCTCTTCTCCCCCCTCTCTCTTCTTCTCCCCCCTCTCTCTCTTCTCCTCCCTCTCTCTCTCTTCTTCTCCCCCTCTCTCTTCTCCCCCTCTCTCTCTTCTCCCCCCTCTCTCTCTCTTCTTCTCCCCCCCTCTCTCTTCTCCTCCCTCTCTCTCTCTTCTTCTCCCCCCTCTCTCTTCTCCTCCCCCCCTCTCTCTTCTCCCCCTCTCTCTCTTCTCCCCCTCTCTCTCTTCTCCCCCTCTCTCTCTTCTCCCCTCTCTCTCTTCTCCCCCCTCTCTCTCTCTTCTTCTCCCCCTCTCTCTCTTCTCCCCCTCTCTCTTCTCCCTCTCTCTCTCTTCTTCTCCCCCCTCTCTCTTCTCCTCCCCCCTCTCTCTTCTCCCCCTCTCTCTCTTCTCCCCCTCTCTCTCTTCTCCCCCCCTCTCTCTCTCTTCTTCTCCCCCCTCTCTCTCTTCTCCTCCCCCTCTCTCTCTTCTCCTCCCCCCCTCTCTCTCTTCTCCTCCCCCCCTCTCTCTCTTCTCCTCCCCCCCTCTCTCTCTTCTCCTCTCCCCTCTCTCTCTCTTCTCCTCCCCCCCTCTCTCTCTCTTCTCCTCCCCCCCTCTCTCTCTCTTCTCCTCCCCTCTCTCTCTCTCTCTCTCTCTCTCTTCTCGTCCCCCCCTCTCTCTCTCTCTCTTCTCCCTCTCTCTCTCTTTACAGTAAAGCTGCTTCAGTTCCTCCCTTTTGATAGCAATGAGGTAACCTTGTCTTTGTTAAATTAACTCAAGTAAAGTTAACTGAGGTAAACACTGTAATAAATTAATATTGATCAGTGACGACTCAGTTTGCAACAATTGTCATCAGCGTTAGTTATAAATAATAGAAATGATGTAAGGTATAATTCCATATACCATTAATGCAGCAATAGTGCCAGCAATAGCAGTCTCCCGCCATCTCTCCCTGCAACTACTCTCAATATGGCTGCGCGGCGTCAAATGGCGCTGCGTTGCCATGCCAACGGGAACGTCACGTGACGTAACAGGATCACGTGATGCTCGTTGCCATGACAATGAGATGCCACATGATGTCACGACGTCATGCGGTGCCACGTTGTCATGGCGACTTGACGCCACGTGACGTTACATAGCATCCCGTTGTCATGGCAACAAAATCTCCGGGTTGACCGTCAGTCGAAGGTGGCAACCCTGGATACAGTACATGGCCTTTGTTCAATGAGTAGATTAAAAAAAAGGCATCTGGCATTGTTCTGGAAATTATGCATAATCACTTTAGATACTTAATGATTAGTGGCATAGAAAATGTCTTGTGACTTCAAAATGAGTAGCAGGAATCTTATATGCAATAACTTCACTGCTTTCTTATTGTTTTCTCAGGTACGTCCAATGTATGTCTGTATTTTATGTTCTGAAATGTATCATTTCAAGCTTTATTCTTCCAAATATTGTGGAAAGAGCACAGGCACATAAAGACTGTACTTTTAATGAGTAAATGGGCAAATAAATCAATTCCCTGATGTGAGCACATTCCAGAAATAGAGACAGTAATGCAATTTAAGTCAACAGCCAAGAGACAGCGATAACAAAGCTCTATTTAAATTCCTCTTTGTGGATCATAGCAAATGTTGAGTATTTAAAACATATTAAGTCAGGGGTTCTCAACTCAAGCCCTCAAGATCCCCAACAGGTCTGGTTTTCAGGATATCCCTGCTTCAGCACAGATGGCTCAATCAGTGGCTCAGTCAAATTGAGCTACCTGTGCTGAAGCAGGGATATCCTTAAAACCTAACCTTTGGGGGGTCTTGAGGACTGGAGTTGATAACCCCTGGAGCACAGAAAAAGAAAAATGCAATTAGCCTTGAAGTTGAAATGTTACATATTTGTGTTCTGCGGAAAATAAATGTTTTATATACACCAGCACGGCTCACAAACATGCCTTTGACATAAAACAAGGGAACCGCCAGCGATATGATCTTCGGGACAACGGCTTGTAGTTTGTAGAATTGAATGCTTATAATGAACTTGTTTCTCTGGAATGATTGGTAAGATCGTTAATAACGGATACATTTATAATAATTTATACAGAGGGGTAAAATAGAATAAACAGCCCGGTGGTGTGAGACTGGAGACCGAAACGGTTTGGGTGAAATGTGAGTTAAAACTATTATGTAAAAAAACCTAACAAGTTCCCCAGAAAGTGCTAAGGAAGAGGTTCCCATAAATGTATAACATAACCAAGTATCGAAAAGACAAGCAGATAAAATGCGTGGCAGACACTTGCTAATTAATAATATGGAGGTAGCCAAAGAGATTGGCTAAAGACTGTAAAAACTCTCCAAAGCATTCTTCTATCATTAAAACATCAAACATGGAAAAATATTTAAATATACTCATACTTGTAAATCCTCTAGTAATAATCCATTTAACATATCAGTACCATTAGATGCTTAGGGGCTTATTCTATTTCCACTGACGCGGCCAATCAAGCTGTTTTCGGCTAAAATACCCAATTAAAGGCATTCAGATGCTTTGGCGGATATACAATAAGCCCCTTACAGTCTTATGTGGGATTGACCTTGAGAGTCACTGCTTATAGTAACCGTACAATGGAATATTATGCACACTTTCAATGCTGGAAAACACCTTTATGGCCATTAGGTGCCATATCTACAAAGCTGGGTTGGAAGGTATCGTGGTGTAGCACTGCTTAGTAAACATGGGCCCACCGTCAGATTTTGTTCCAACAATGGTTCTGCCAAATCCCGCCATGATAGGGAGCACCTGTGGCGAGGACAAGAGACAGATAAGAATACTGGAAATGGAGTACAAATGGAAAGGGAGCCTGCCAAGCAACAGCTGTAGCAACAGATGTTATCAATGCCAGCAACAGCACCGAGTCTAACACTGCCACCTACGCCAGCGGATATATCCTTCCCTAACCCCACGCTGCTTTTCTATATATAAACAGATTTCTCTGACGGCTAACTCAATGCTTCCTGATTAAGAGTTATGTGTAGACACTGTTAGGAATACATAGAATTGCTCCATTGCCTATATAGTTATATATGTACAGGTAACGTTCCTACTGATTTATTAACTGCTTCTAGTCAGGATATTTTTGAACCAATACACAACACCAACCCCACCTCTGAACTATACCCAACACATGACATCTTGGCCCATGTTTACTAAACTAAGCAGTCTTCTGCCACAGGACACATTCTGGCGCTGAATGACACGTGACAGCCCATTGACTTGTACAAGGTCTTCCAGGGCTGGAAGATGCCACACAGTAGACGGCATCTTAGTAAATATGTCCCTTTGTATTTCGTTACTATATACAGTATGCCCCCAACATTTACCATGGAATGTATTTCCCCAAAACCTGCATCTTCTACAATTTACAATGAACAAGTGGACCCTATCCTGAGCTCCCCTAAAGTAGGCAACTTAGCTAATTACTTATCATTGTGTGGATTGTATTGATGCACATATTAAAGGGGGGGGGGGGGGAATAAAATAAATAAAACCTGACAGCTTGGACTGCTGCTTTAACACATTTTCATATAACATATGACAACTATATGTACAACTATATGGTTTCCAAATAAACACCAAAGCAAAAAACCTGAATATTTATGGGTTAGGGATCATTATTTCCCCAACTTTCTCCTGCTTGGCAGACACCCCGAACCCATTCTAGATGTAGGATTTTTGTTGTGAATATATTTTACATTAATAGAACTAGTTTGACAGAAACTGTAGATTTGCTGCTGCAAATAAGACTGCAGGGAGCATAATAACACGCTATGTTACCATCAAGGTTTTACAGAATCAACTGTACTGTAATTCAGCAGCCCTCAATGCAACCGTTTTTAAAGTAGTTACGTTAAGGCACAAATGTGTCATTAATTACATGCTTCAATATAATAGTTGTTGGAAAATTGAAACATTGTATGTATGGTAAGACGCCATAATACATAAGTATATGGTGTATCTAATGAATAGAGAAAACAATGGCTGCTATGTAGGATGTGTTATTAAAGAATAGAAATCAAATGTGTGTAGATAGTAGAAATTATTTACGCTTTTGTCTAATGTGGTTTTTTTTTCACCATTGCAAAAATTGAATGATATTATTACCATTACCTTCAGAGGTAAGTATCTCTGGAAGCAGGTGGTCCCCAAAGCTGAGATTAACGGGGTTCAGGTCGGGAGACCCCCTGCTTGTTTAAAAATGTTTAAAAAAAAAAAAAAAGAAACAATCTCGGCTGTATTTTTAAACATTTGTATTCATTTTTTAACAGTATTTAGACCCAGGAGTTGTAGGGTGGGTGTTGCTGGAACCTAAATGATTCTAAATGGCCCCCACACCACGGACCAATAGGAAGCTGCAACAGATGACATTGCGGTTTCCTATTGGATAACCACGGGCGCCATCTTTGAAAATTCAGGAAGTGCACCGGCGCCGAAACATGTGTCTCTACAATCTGGGGGGTCCAGGGGCTTACAATAGCGTGGAATAGCTCCAGAGAACCCCCCGGTCTAATACTGTACTAAATGTATGTCCATTCTGGAATGGATTGCTACTTTCAAGAGTAAAACTTCACAGACGTCTTTTCAGATCACTCAAATTAATGTATTATCAGTTATTTATTATCGAATTAGTGAGACCCAATGATCAGCAGTGAGGTTTTATAGATCATTGTTTTTCAAGTTGAGGGCTTTGTCCTTGGTTTAGGTAAGGTTAAAAAAAAACAAAAAACAGTTTCTGCAGGGGTTTGCTGCTTTAAGGCATTTCATCCTATTATTCTGTGTAGCCAATATGGCATTATCAAAGAAAAACAGTTCTTTGTGTAAAAATAAATAAATAAAACAAAAACGGTCCACTTAAAATGCTCCTTAAAGTCAATGGCACGTAACGACGGATAAAGCTTCAATTCCTCTAACTGGAGCTTTGTGAATCCTGGCGAATTGCTCATATTTATAAGGTGATGCTACTCCATAAAGCACCTGGAAGATACAATGTAATCCATTCAAATGAACAATGCTTAAGGCAGAGGTGCGCAAACTGGGGGGCGCCGTATTTTCTAATACGCTCTTCCCAAAACATTAATTAAATGCCGGGGGAGGCATGAGGCCTCTTTAACTTCTCTTACCTGCTCTCAGCTGGCTCTTCGGTGACGTGTTGGCAAGTAACGCCATGGGGTCAAATGCATAGCATTGTGACGTCATATGATGCTGCCGAAGCCAGGGAGCAGATAAGGAGGGGGGCACGAGCAGGGGGTGAGAGTACGCAGGGGGGCGCAGCGGGAAAAGTTTACGCTCCCCTGCCTTAAGTTGGCTTCCAGCTCTGGAAGTTGTCTTTTGGAATAGCAGCACTTAGCAAATACGAGCTATAATGTTTAGCATTTACTGGGAATAACTTGCATAGTAAATAATACAATCTTCATGTCTCGCAAATGGGGTTCTTTTTTAAGATACAATCCATGCAAATAACTTCGGAGATACATAGTGGTTCTCCAATTTAAACACTAAGTGGCTCCTTTCCACAAGACCGCTCCCAGTGCCGGAAGAGATTTTATGACCAATTCAAGTGAATGAGCCGTAAGGCGCCTTCTGGCGTCAGAAGGTGTCCTGGCGAATAGCAGCACTTAGTAAACATGGGTCATGGTATTTGTAGGAAGTATTTTGGGGAGGAATGATTGCTCTAGCAGCCTTTATTGTCTCTCTGATAGGGACAGGGTGTAAACCAGGGGTGCAGAACCAGTCCAAAAGGGCCACCAACAGGTCAGGTTTTCAGGATATCCCTGTGGTGAAGCAGTGATATCCTGTAAGCCTGACTTGTTGGTGGCCCTTGAGGACTGGTGTTGCCCACTCCTGGTGTAAACTATTAAGATTTGTGAGCTCTGACATAACAAATATGCTCTTCTTTATAATCCTCGATATGTCCTACTTCAATACATGAGAACAGTAACCAGTTTTTGTATGAGTATGATACAGAGTATCATGACAGAGTATTTTTGTAAATGTTTAAACAGGACCAACCACTGACCTCATGATAATATCCCTTGATGTCAATGGTGATACCCCGCCTAATAACATAGATACCTCCATGCCCACAATCACTTCCCTGATGCCACCGTTCATTCGAACCCGTGTCAAAAATAACCCCATCAACAGGCATATTAACATTTCATGTCACGTAGAGATAAATCAGAAAAACGGACATCTATAAACACAATTCAGAACTTTAATAAATCATTTATGATTATATAATCCTGAAAGAGTACAGCAACTGAACATTTAGTTCCCTTAAGTTGATAACACGGTATATATGTAGTGTGCTCTGCATTACACTATTGCCATTAATGAGAATAACTATTTATTATAATGGAAGAAATGTAAAGATCTGACAATAATGACTAATCCATTAGTAAGCGCTTATTTCCAGGGAGCAGGCAGAAGTGCTTTAGCATAAAGTTGTTACCCTTAAATCAGAAAGCTTTACGAAATATAACCACATTTGTTTTGGCAGAAATTAAATTGCTACCATCTTTAATTACAACACCCTAGCGAGATCTTGTAATTGACAAAGTGACCTTCATAAACCCAAATTAATACTTTAAAATGTTTTGTCTTTTGCTCTAAAACCAACCACCCTCAAAATGCACTAAAAATAAAGTCAGTACCGGAAACTTTATATTCTCTGCAAACCGACTTTTTTTTTCATACCATTTTTCTTTATTTTCATAACAAAAACGTTATAACATATACCATTTCCCTATAAACAGATACAACATCAAGTATATATATCTCCCTAACAACTGCTTTACCAAACATGAAATTATATATTCAATTATACAAAATGAAATCATACACGTACAGCATCAGAAAATAAATAAAAATACAGTACACATTTTGCTGTCAGTAAATGTTACAGTATCCATTATATAACATATTGTGAATAATTTTCCTGTAAAATCCTACCTTAACCCCTTCATGACTTATTTATGTTGCTTGTACTGTATATACACACACCTCCAAATCTACTTTTAAAGGAGCAATCCAAATGGCTTTTTTTTTTAACATTTATTTTTAATACACAGAATTGAAGCAGGGGGTCGTTGAAGCTGAACCCCGTTAATTTCAGCTCCGAGACCCCTTGCTTCCGGAGATACTTGCCTCCTTAGGGGGGGCTCGTAGCCGCTCTGGTTGAGCTAACTGGGGTTTAAAGTTTCAAGCTCCCACATAGTAGGAAGCCCGCGGGGCGCGGGAGCTTTGAAACGCCGCCATAATGTGAACCCTGGTAACGAAGTGGAGCGGCTATCGCACCCCCTACAGAGGTAAGTATCTCCGGAAGCAGGGGCCCCCGTAGCTGAAATTATTGGGGTTCTTAGGGGCAATGTAGCCAATTACTTATCATTGTGTGGATTGTATTGATGCACATATTAAAGGGGAAGGGGAAACGGCAGCTTGGACGGCTGCTTTAAATCCGCTGAGTACTAAATGTACGAGGCATTTGACTGTAGCCTTGACACTGTTGAGTGAAGACACCATACACATGGTTGAGTGAAGGATGGATCTTGTCAGTTATTACATTGAACTTGCAGCTGTGTGATAGAATAATGTCCCTTGCTTCACAGCTATTTGTTGAATTTGTTTCCTAGATGCTAATATTCTCCTGAAGGTTTTCCCACTTGTTGAGATACAAAGTTAGCCGAGCCTTAATCAATACTCTAGCCCAGGGGTCCTCAGGACCCCTCCAACAGGTCTTCAGGAAAACTCAGTTTCAACACAGGTGGCACAATCAGAGGCTCAGTCGAAGCCTCTGACTGAGCCACCTGTGCTGAAGCAGGGATTGATTGAGCCACCTGTGCTGAAGCTGGGATATCCTGGAAACCAGACCTGTTGGGGGGGAGGAGGGGGGGAGGTTTAAAGAATGGAGTTGAGAACCCATGGTGAAACGGACAGCAGGAGTGCTCCTTTGCAACAGTTTCTAAACATGGGCAACTTGATTAATAAACTGCTGACATTTTACACCGCCCCCCCCCCCCCACTCCCCAATAAAAATGCTTTATTTATTATGAGGCAAAATGCAGATTTTTCAGGAGCTTGATACACACGGGTCAGAAATGTGATTATTGTATTACTTATCATTTGGCCATGAGCTTAAGATAAAGTAAAACAAAAAGCTAACTTTTCTTAGGTTTCAGACACAGACCCCACGCCACTACTGTGATAATGTAGGTTTTCATGTTATTATGTTTTATTGTAGTTAGTAGTTTATCACAAGGAGGTTTTTTTTATTGGTGCCGTTCTACATAGCTCATAAATTCGGAAAACTTAATGTAAATCTTTAATGAAATGTAATCATCCTTATAGAAAAAATATAACCATTGCTTTTTTTTTTATTTAAACGATTTTCTTCATTAAAAAAGGATATTTCCAGGGGGGCTGGCGGGGGAGGTTTACAGAAAAATGACAGGGACATTATAATAAAGTCGAAATGGGTACATCCCATGCATATTATAAAGATTGTGCCTTGTTGCGAGGGAATCTTATACAACGTACTTAACAATGTCACACGAGATGAGAGGGGGAGGGGTGGGAGGTCTGTCACCAACCCCCAGGTCTGGGACTCCCGAGCGGGTCACCTGACCCGATATCTCCACTTCTCTGTTCTAACAATTAGATCTTTTTAGTTACCTGATTAAAGTAAGGCTGTCAATGTTGGGATACCCCAGTCCCGCTGCCTGCAGCTAAGGGTTCCAGGCTCTGGAGAACTGGCTGCATCGTTCCCACAGGAAGGCCTTTATTCGTTCCATGGTCACGATTTGCCACATACTGTTTTTTTACCCTGTTCATATTTGGGACCGCAGGTTTTCTCCAACAGGCATATAACCATTGCTTTTTTGATAGTTTTAAAGATTTCTTTCTTTAACTGTGTTACTTCAAAAGTACACACAAGGAAACAGCGAGCGCACATGTGGAGAAAATAATAAAAACCATGAAACACTGTGTTAGATGTCTCTTATTGATCTACCATAGAATTAATAAGGGGGATGGGGTTGAATAATGCTCATGCTAATATATAAACAAACACTCACACGGCCAAATGTGAGTGGCAGTCACATCTGTTGCAGAGTATTGCTGCCTCTGATCTGGTCTCTCTTATATTCACAGCCCCAGGTCGTCAAATCTTTCCTCCAGGTTACATGGGTAAATGTGGGTATCACGGGCATCTGCACGTGCCCTTGTAGGTAAAGTATGCCAGTACTTTCTGGTACTCCTATTACCAGTTTTGTCCAATAATACCTCAGGAAATAGGAAATGGAAATAGTGGGAACAAATCCCAATGGGGGATAATGGGGGTTGATGATTGATAAAAAAAATAGTAACTAAATCACTCCCATGGACATATGTGAGCGTCCTCACATCAAAACACTGGATGGTGAGCTTCTGATGGATGGAACCTGAGGAAGGATTTTTTTTCCCGAAACGCGTAGTTCAGACCACAAGAAGACTTCATCCAGCTCAGTCCTGTCACTTGCCTGAGGACCCCTGCTTTAGACCTCTGGACGCGGATGAGACAAGAACTTTAAGCAGGAGTCCAACAGCATTTTGGACTAAGTACTTTATCACGGTTTAGTTAAGTTATTTTATATTTTATTAATCTTTGTTATTAACTGTTTTTTGGAATAAAGCTGTTACTCCTGACATCATCTCCTCCTCCATCTTCCACTGAGTGACTATAATAAGTCGAGTAAGACTGAGCAATCCATCAGAAGCTCACCATCCAGTGTTTTGATGTGAGGACGCTCACATATGTCCATGTGAGTGATTTAGTTACTATTTTTTATCAATCATCAACCCCCATTATCCCTCATTGGGATTTGTTCCCACTATTTCCATTTCCTATTTCCTATTTCCTGAGGTATTATTGGACAAAACTGGTAATAGGAGTACCAGAAAGTACTGGCATACTTTATCCACAAGGGCATGTGCAGACGCCCCTGACACCCACATTTACCCATATAACCTGGAGGAAAGATTTGACGGAATGTAGAAGAGAGATGAAACACTGCTCAAACCATAATATCAAAATGATGTAGAATAGGCCTGGTGCACAGGGAAAAAGACTATAATGTACAGAAAAAGTGACAGAGGTCACAGCAGTCCCTTATTAATTGCACTCTAGCAGAATGATGGGATATCTAACTCATTAGAAGGAAACACATAAAATGTAATGTGTATTTATATGATAAACCCTAAAAAGTGTCACGTTCAAGACACATCAAATTAGCTAATCCTAACAGATATGTGCCTTCCTAAATACATCAGGAAACGAGTCAGTAGCTAGAGCGGGATCACTTGTGGAGCAGAGCAGCTCCTGTTGGGATACATACAGCTTGGTCACAGCACTAAAACATGAGAGATATGGTTGTATACTTTTCATTAGTCAGTCTGTATCTGTTTGCTTGCCATTGATGTTGCCAATTCATAGTCACATCACTAGACATTGGTTGTGGGTTGCGGCTATTGATGCAACCCCTCGATAGATGTGTTTCCTTCTAATGAGTTAGGTATCCCATCATTCTGCTAGAGTGCAATTAATAAGGGAAAGATTTGACGACCTGGGGCTGTGAATATAAGAGAGACCAGATCAGAGTCAGCAATACTCTGCAACAGATGTGGCTGCCCCTCACATTTGGCCGTGTGAGTGTTTGTTTATATATTAGCATGAGCATTATTCAACCCCATCCCCCTTATTAATTCTATGATAGATCAATAAGAGACATCTAACACAGTGTTTCATGATTTTTATTATTTTCTCCACATGTGCGCTCGCTGTTTTCTTGTGTGTACCTACTTTCTGAGGATCCAGGGAAGGTCCTCCTCCAGCTGAGCAGCAGCGACAGTTTGGGCCAGTATATTTTCTTAAATACTTTCGGCCTCTCACTATCGTTCACTTTAGTCCTGCATGATTGTGAATTTCACTTTATCACATCATTCACCATCCGACAGAGGCAGCGCCCCAGTATTTCCACTTTACTTCAAAAGTAATATGGATGTCAGTCAAGAGTTTGTATCACCGTTGACTAGTGATGTACAGAGTACCCGGCAATTACCCGTTTTTTTTTCTCCGATACCCGGACCCGACAACAGGGGTTGGGACCCGGTGCCAGGTAATTTACGTTTTGCTCTGCTCCCTCGGTCCTCCTCTCAGAGAACGGCAGGAGCAGAGCAGCAGAACACTTACCTGCAGCTGGCGGCGGGTGAGGAAGACCGCTGCGGAGGGTGAGGAGGACCACGGCGACATCGTGGGAGCAGCGGCAGACATCCTGGTGGTGGTGGCAGCAGAGGACATCATTGTTGAGCCGGTGGAAGTAGCGGAACACCTGCTATCCCCGCTGATGCTGGTGGGAGCCGGGGAACATGTGACCGGAGCAGGAGCGTTACCATAGGACAGCCAGCTCCTCCCCGGCTGTCCAATAGTAACGCTCCTGCTCCGGTTACATGTTCCCCGGCTCCCACCGGCCCTGGCTGTGATAGGATGTGTTCCGCCGCTCCCACAATCTTAACAATGAAGTTCTTTGCTGCCACCGCCACCAGGATGTCTGCCACTGCTCCCACAATGTCACTGTGGTCCTCCTCACCCTCCGCAGCGGTCTTCCTCACCCTCCTCTGTCGGCTGCAGTAATTCAATGGTATGTGGCCGGGTACTGGGTACTCATCAATTAAGAGGACTCGGTACAACACTACCGTTGACCCATCCACAAGAGGGAGGAGCTATAGAACACATCCCGAGTTTTAGCTTATCAGAAAATGACCTAGCTTTCAAACTACATTTGAAACAAAAAAAGTGCAGGCACTCGAGACAATATAACACACAATTTACTGATGGTCCAAAGTAATTACAATGTCATGGCCACCTAAGCCAGGGGTGCGCAAGCTGGGGGGCGAGAGATTTCTCTAGGGGGGCGCGGTGGTTGCATAGGCCCCGCGCTCTTCCCCACAGCATTTAAATTAAATGCCGGGGGGATTGCGTGAGGCCTCTGCAACCTATTACTTACCGAGATTCAGACGGCTGTTGACGCGTTGCCATGGCAACGTGGTGTCAAATGACGCAACGGGGCAATGTCACGTGACGTCATTTGACGCCGGGAAGTGAGGTAAGGGGGCGCGAGCAGCAGGGGGGGGGGGGGCACAGCTGCAAAAGTTTGCGCACCCCTGACCTATGCAACCTTCATCAGGGAGAGAAACTTGTCTGTCCTTGGTAAAGGTGCCTTATGGCGGCGGTTCCCAACCTTTTGGCATCTTACATCCCATCAACCATTTTGTAAAAAAACTAAAACACCTCTGGTCCCACCATGATAAAAACAAAACCCCACTTTTCCAAGGAGTGTATTGTTACATTTACATGCATTTTAGTATTATATTAACCATTAATGGACAATACCCCCTGTAAGAGATGTGTGCAGAGGTATGCACGGAGACCGTTTTTACGGTGAAATTAAAATCATTACTGTTTGGTTCACTTTCCCTCTCTATGCTTGAGCAGAGTAATATCTGCAGTGTTCATCTGTATGCAGATCCCTTTTTCTATATATTTATTGCCTGTTCCTTTTAAACAATACAGCAAACAAACATATACAAACAATAAACACCTATCCCTGTGTAAAGGCTAACTTTCCCAGTCCATCTCTGCAGGGTGGGGGGGCAAGCCCCTTACCCACTTATCATCCCAAAGTCTCAGCGGTACCTTAACGCAGGTGGCCCCTCAGGTCAGTGGTGTCTGGGTAGTGTCTGCTTGAGGGTCCAGGCATAGAGGTCTGGTGCCCTTGTGTCTTTCTCTCAGGACACAGCCCTCTTTTTCCTTCTGTCAGCTCCCTTGTGAGCTAAGGAATCTCCTTCCTATTACTCAGAACAGGCTTTTTCTAACAGTCTAAATCAGCCAGGTGGAGTCTGGTTGATTGCCTGTGCAATTAACGAGCACACTGCTGGATTTAGAGGCAGTTTCTCTCCAACAGTGATAAGTCCCTGTTACACCCCCTCTCTCTATTCCCCCTCTTAATTCCCCCCCTCTCTACCCCCTTCTCTCCTCCACCTCCCACTCACTCTCGCTTACACTCGTGGACACACACACACACACACACACACACAATCTAAGGCTATGCTTATAGTGCCAGCTACGGTTGCTAGAAAAATCAAATTGAGATGACTTCCAGCGATCGCGACCAAGTGTCGCACCGCGCTTGCCATAAGCGCACACGACGGCGGCAATGCATTTGTTTTGACGCAACATTGCTGTCGCCGGCACTATAAGCGCAGCCTTACACACACATCTCCTATTTTAAAATACCCATTTAATTTATGATTTAAAAAGTGGAACTAATCATAGAAATGTATGGCTATATTTACTAAGAAGTACTACTCCATAATACACCTTCCATCCTGGAATAAACTTTACAGCCCCATTTATTTAAATGGGCTGCAAGGGGCCATAGTTACTAAACTGTGCTAGATGGTGTCTTATAAAGTAGCACTGCTTAGTAAATATTGGCCTAAGACTCTTAAATATGTCACTACCTTTCATTTATTTTGGTCCAAGAAATATCAGCATCTACAAAAAAGCATTCAAAAATAAACTTTTAATATTATTCAGTGTCTCTATTTCTTTTTACGCGGGGTTGGATTCATAGCCTGCGTATCCTTATGTTGCCAGTTCAAATATACAGTATATCTCAAGTCAATGTACTGTATATCTTTACTATCCTATTAAACTGCTAAATATCTGGTATAAATAGTTCTGAGGATAACACAGCCAGACATTTTGACATTTGCACATAGCTCAAGTTCAGCTTTCTAAATCAATAACTATTTTCACAAATGTCGACATGTTTTGGCTTTTAAATCATAATACTGTAGCTGTAATGTGGTCAAAGTTCTATTCCCAGGTTGAACAAGCAGAAACCCAAAAGCAGTCTCTTGTTTTCCAGTCCACTGGGCACACCATAAAAGTACCTATCTAAAAAAAAAAAACAGGAGAAGGCTTGCTGAATCTGTCATTTGCTATACTGACACTAGGATCAACTTTCTATGGGGTCAAACATATTTCCTGTGCAGCTGGAATAAACTATATACAACACTTTCAATTTTGGTAGCACAACAAAAAGAAACAATTGAACAATTAGAACAATGTGGTTTGTTCTCTGTTCCGATGAGTGGCCAAGAAAAATGACCAAGTACAGTATGTCTGGGTCACGGGATTTGCAGGCTGGTGTTTAGTGTAGGTCTTTTTTAAAGTCATGTCCCACATTTTTTTCCAAATTGAATCCATGACAGTAATAGCTTAAAAGTTTTAAAAAAATCAAAAAGGTAGAATTTTGATGTAAAAGTTCACAGTTTTAATTTTTATATGGTACCCTGGAAAGCAAATATTTATACTTAAAAGCAAATATAATCCTAGCTCAAAAATACATATTTTTTTTGCTATGAAAATACGCTAATATAAATAAACATAAATATATGCATTATATGTAGGAATATTAATAATAATAATATTTGTTTTTATATGGCGATGACAGTGTATGCAGAGCTGTAAAGGGAATTTTGCTGGCACAGTGAGTGTCTACCCCAACAGAGCTTACAATTAATTTGAATGTCCAAGGCACAAGTGACCTTCCCAGGGTCATAATGAAGCTTACACAGGGATTGTGTGTTTGTAGAAATATATATTTTTGCCACTAGAAATCAGAGGTAGTTGCTTTGTCTAGATTTCTGGTTTCAGTTACTTTCTAAAGGGTTGGAGTTTAAGGCTCTGATTCAGGTAAAGCAATTGGAAAAGTCAAGTTACCAAATGCATCCTGTGTGTTTACCTCAGTTCACCAACACTCATCCATCTGGGATACTGCAGATTCTCCTATACAAGCCAACGCATTCAGCATTTCCATAACCCGTCTCCGACATCTGAATACACTTGTGTGGTGCTTTCTGGAACTGCAGCATCTGAATGCTTGGGCTCAGATTAATATTGTACTCTTAGATAAAGGGTAAAACATGTAGCCTCCTTTCCCCCATAACTAAGGGAACAACCAGTGCTGCTGTCACCTGTTTGGCTACCAGAAGGCCGAGCCTCAACCACTGGGAGCCTGGGGTATCACTTGTTCGTCTCGGTGCAGCGCCTCCACCGGCGAGGGATCCCAGCGTAGTGGGAGGAGCCCCTCACCGGAACCAATATACACAGTAATATGCACAGACTGGCGTGGTGTCTCAGCGCACCAAATGTATCTACTTCTCTCCCCCGCGCTTCCAGGAGCCCTATTGGTCTTCCTGCAACACATGTCAAGCAGCCCCTGAGACTGCTGGGACTTGTAGTCCCCTTGCTAAGCCTATTCCTAATGGTCGCCGCACTATCTAGCACTGCGTATGTGCGAGCTTCAATGCGCATGCGCGACAGACTTAAAGATGGCGGCGCCCTCTATTAGGTACCACCGCGGAGCTCCGGCGACCCGATCATCCCCCGGCACTCACACACGCCGCAATCTTCCCCACAGAGCCGTCCTTCTCGCGCAGCCTGGAGGTAAGTGGGGAACCTGGCTACAAACATATTATAAATATTGTGGAGTAGCCCCCCATATAAGCAACAAAGCACAGACTTCAGCAGTATAAAACGCCGGTGTGAGTCTGTGTGTATCTTTGTAATGTGTGATTGTTCATGTACACATATGGTACATAACAGTGCCTGTGTTTAGACACTGAGGATTCACTAACCTCTGATAATTGCAATCAGAGTTTGATCTGCATTACCTGCCATACAAGTCATTAGTAGTTAATGCAGGATAAAATTCTCATAACCCTTATCGGAGCTTGATGAATCCCAGGTATGTATCAGGGCAAAAGTGTTGCAATTATGGGGCATAAAAACAGCAGTGTGTGTATCAAAGGTAAAAAAAACTATTGAAAGCAATAAGATTTTTCTCTTTGATACATCTGAAATATTTTTTTTTGCCCCAGAATTACAGCTTTGATCTTGATAGACAGACCCCAATATGTGTATCGGTGCTTTTGGGTGTCTATTACAGTAGTATGTGTTAGTGAATTTGAACTTTAGGTGATGGCATGGGGACATGGGTGGGCAACTCTAGTCCTCAAAAGCCACCAACAGGTCAGGTTTTCAGGATATCCCTGCTTAAGCACAGGTGGCTCAATCAGAGGATCAGTAATTACTAAGTATTATAAATGTCCAAAAGAGAGGATTAATCCTATTGCTTTGCAATACGTCCCTGGTCCCTCTGGCAAATAGGATCAAATTGGTGCTTACAAATATTTTCATTCCAATATTATTATTATTTTTAAAATATTAAAACCATATCCAAGGCGCCATGACATGGAAATTGTATTTATAACAAATCCACATGAAAATCATCATATGAACAGAAAGTGACAGTAAATAGAAGTGAAGTCCAATATAAGCAATTACAATATGAGTCCATGTTATTAACTGTGGTAATAACCACTAACAACATTGGATGTTATGTTTTCCTTATGGTTTCTTGTCTGTGTTTAGAGCAGTGGTCCCCAACGCGGTGCCCCCCGGGCCCCATGGCGCCCGCCAAGCCTTTTGTAAGTGCCCACGACCGCAGTTCTGCCGACAGTTGCTGTGTGCCAGTCCGCACCAGAAGACAGGCCCAACTTCCACATCCGCGAGCAGGACTGGCGCGGCACTGGAGGCCTCCTCCCAAGGTAAGTGTATTTTGTGTGTGCGCGTGTGTGCGCACAAGCACGTTAATTGGTTGTTGCCCTCCACTCTCTGCTGCAGTATCTAGTTTGCCCTTGGGCACAAAAAAGTTGGGACCCCTGGTTTAGAGAACTGTCCTAACAGCAGCACATCACTATAAATTGGTGTGGGCAATATCTATCCACAGTTTGTAGTTCTATCACTTTAGAATTGCGTTAGGTTCTTCTGTCTCCTGTTTGTTCCCTACCTGTTTTTTTTTTTGCTGTCGTCCTGGCAACCTCCCTTCCCCTTCCCTCCTCTGTGACTAGGGCTGTTCCTCCTCCCCTTGTCACTTGGTTTAGTCCTATCCCATACTTCTTCTCTGTCACAGTTCTTCCACTGCTTCCCTGTGAGAGGCTTTATTATTTACTTATCCCTATCTCTATCACATGTTCCCATCCCCTAGTGTGTATTTCCTCAGTACTTTTCCCTTTTTAATTCTGTTTTGTTCCCCCAATAAATATTTCAGAATACAAGAGGCCTCCCTTTGTATGGAATAGGGATTGAGTTGAGCTGTCTGCCTCTACTCACTAGTCACAGTGTGCATGAGTCAGAACATAAGTGAAGACTATTTGTTAGTTTACAATCTAATAACAGATGGCCCATGGTTATGAAAAGGGATTGTTAAATGCATGAAAACATTGCGAAGTATTGAAGGCAAGTTCTCGTGTATGAGGACTCAATGTGCTAACATTTAAAGACAAAAATACATGTTGATGTTAACATACCAGGCAAGGTTTCTGTAAAAAGAACGATTCAAATTTCATAGCTTTAATTAAGCAACCCAAGTTAATAGCAAATGACTTGCACTTTTAGTGTATTAACTTAGCTACAGTAAAGACCAAGCCAGAGCACTTCTTTCAAGCCAAGAAATCTGGACTAAATTTTTCCTGAACAGACGATTTATTCCCTGTTATAAGGGATTAGTGGTTAATTTTGTGGAATACTCAGGTAGCATTTAAAAAGTAAATAAATATATCAATAATTCCTCTTAATTAGGAGGGATTGCTGCTTTAAAAAGAGATCCCAAACCAACAAACAAATTAAAGTAAATACTTCAACTTTGTGTCAACTGAATTACTTTGGTTCCAAACCTACAGTATGAGGTATATTATGCTACAAAATAATTTGTCCTCTGATTTTGTCCCAGTCTGCATTACAGGCCATATTTAATAAGCAGTGCTACTCCATATGACATCTTACCCTGGAAGACACCTTGTGGCCTGATGAAATGAATTGACCGGAAGGAGTCTTTTGGCGCCAGAAGGTTTCTTATGGAGTGACCCCACTTAGACCCAGATCCACGAAGTTCAGTTATTGACTTAATGAAGCGTTAACTTAAGTCTTGTTAAGTGCCAACAGTATTTTCAAAGATCACCAATGCTGTTCTCAGCCGTAATGGACCTTGCGTTAACTACAACAGACAAATAGTGGTTATATTACACGAGGTGTTCCCTCTAACAACCCCTATCCACAGAGCTCCGTTATAGTTAATGCATGGATTTAACGATGCATTAGTTTGGTCATACCTTACGGTGGAGTTATTCCCATCCAGACCTTGAAGTATAGGTTTTGCGGGGGGAGAGAGAACTACTCTTCTTTGCTAGAGTCCCAAATTGCTTATATACCATCTCCAACACACCTTTAGGCAACACATGGCGAGACACCTGTGCACAAAAAGGAACAGGCCTGAGACACATATCCATTTGGATATGGAAAGCCTATTTTCATGACAAATTGGCAGGTATCTCCGGTATCTCAGGTGTGCTCCTTTTTGTGCACAGGTGTCTCTCCACGTGTTGCGGAGATATATAACACTTTAAACTGTAGTAAAAGAGGTCTTTCTCAACTGTATGCACTGTCCATGCTATTACTGATGTGTTTCTCGCTATCTATCATTATGTAACTGCTCCTTATCTATGTCCACCTGTCATTGAGTTTCTATATCTCAGCTATCAACATCTCACTTTTCGAATTTCCTTTCTTACCTTTTTACTTTTGCCACTTGCATCCTTGGATTGGTGTTTACCATAATGTGTAAAATGAAAGGCATTTTTATGTTGAATGAATGAATGAATGAATTGAAGCAGAGGTTTGGAGATTTGGCATATTCTCTCCCCTTGATCCGAAGATCCTACAGGGGGTAACTGAGAGAACAGCTCATCTTCAACAGCATTAGCCCATCCCTATATCTTTTTGGCCCTCACGCAGTATACTGTGACTCAACATGTAGTCCCATTCATTTACATGGAGCTGACCTCTTCTCAAGCATAAGGAGGCAGCTTATCTTACATGAAGCCCATTACGAACCTCCTTAGTGCCCTTATGATATTCAGTGAACTATACAAGGCCTCTTATGACGTTCACGTAGCGTCATCCTATTTTTACCACTGTCTAGGGATGATTCCAACATCGGCATTCAGGGAGTGGTGGCCGCGATCTGGATGAAAGATGAGGATTCTTCTTTCATTCGTCATGTAATTGATACGTTAAAGATCACATGATGCTTGAACCAGAATATCTTTAGTACTATATTAAACATGCGACTGCCATTAGTTCACTTCTGTCCTTAGTGGGACTCCCCCTATGAAAATGCTCGCAGTCTTAAATAAGTGCACAATTCTCAAGAACCGATATGAATCCCTGGACAAATACATTACAATAGATCTCTATCTATTGCCTAAGGGGATTTCTATTTTACTGTTTGACTGTGTTTACTCCTAAACGGTCTCATGCAACATCATTGTTACTGATAGGAGTATGTGTCCCTCTAGAACACAATCGCTTTGATCCTCCTATCCTAAAGAGATTAGCATACAACAGATGTGTAACATACATCGTGATCGTTTATCAATCCCTTCTCTTTTCCTTACGTGACTAAACTGGGATAAAGATAGTCTTCCTTCCATGGCCACAAGTCTGAGATACATTTTTGAATTCTTATCTTTGAAAAGCAGACCAATCCTCTAAGAACGTCTCATTTTCTCTTTCCTGAATAGCTTTGCCCTTTAGTGAAATTGTCATTTAGTTCTCCGGAATAAGATCCTTTTTATGTCTTCTGCTAATTATGTGTATCAGCTATAAATAACATACCAATATAACACAAGCAGGCTATTTTATCCTAAGGTGATTTTTTTTTTTGCTCACCATGACTCACAGCAGTCTCTTATCATTATGCTTTCGTCTATTTTAATTAATTCAGAAGGCCATTGACAGCAATGGAGAAAAATGATCTACAGTGTTTACACAGCCTTTCTGTGAACAGAACGTACAATTGTTAATCTTCAGATTGTGTTTTCATGTTTATTTTTTTTTAATAATCTGGGAAATCATAAATTATAAGGCAAACATGTTTTACCTTTAAAATATTTCAATTTATTGCCAGGGGAAAAAATATCATATCTACCAATGTCTACAGTTTGTATTTGTACTTTATGTTTAGTCACCAGTACCCTACATGCTACATTTACAAATGTATATTTTAAATAAAATAATAATTTTATTTTACAGCATCTACTGTGGATTATTAATTTAGTAAATACTCATACTCAGTTCGGGAAGTTTGCACAAATAACGTATCGGCATGTCCGGAAACGGCTGTGAACCAATAAATAACTGACTTATCGGACCACTGTTCCTGATTGGCTCAGAGGCAGGAAGTTGTCCAGTGGCCAACGTGAAAGAGGACAAATGCCCTCTTTATATATGTAATTACATTTCTCTCTCATTCAACGGTTATAAGGTGATCCACTAATTCAGAATACATCTCAAGAAATGGGGTGTTTTAACACCCTCATGGCCATAGTGCTTTAAAAACCTCTGCCCTAATGAAGGCCACATGTTGGCCAAAGTGGTGGCTTATGCTGAGAATGTATTGATAAATCTAGTTTGATTTTCTGCTACTATGCCAGAGATCATAGAATTAATATTCTGATCAAACTGCACTGGTTATCAAAAGTTATCCTTACAACGTGTGCATAGCACCAAATATGCTACTACTGGTGCAGTGGGCCTCAGTGTTCCCCCAGATACCTCGGCGTGCCCAGGCATGCTTCACAATAACACAGAATTTCCATATGATTCAATGGCAATGTTGCGCCAGAACAAAAATGGAACTAAAAATTACTTTTATATAGCAAAAAATAAATGGGAAACTATTTTTTGTTCTCCCAACCCCCTTAAAAACAAAAACAAAAAAAACATGAATAGTAAGCAGGGGGTCTACTGAGCTAAACCATGTTAATTTCTGGGTAACCCTTCCTTTCAGAGATACTTACAGGAGAAGGTGTTGCCAGTACTGTCCAGTCCAAGGGAAACTAACGGAGATTTAAATCTCCCGTGTCACACGGACCAATAGGAAGTCTGAACGTCATCTATCGCCAGCAGAGGTTCCTCCTACAGTAACAAAGACGTGGTTTCTAATGTAGTAATGCTGGTAGGCATGATCATGGGGAATTTGTCAGTCCGAATTGGGGGGGGTGCGGCGGTTACAGAGGCCCGCGCTCTTCCCCAAGGCATTTAAATTAAACGCTGGGGGACCGCGCGAGGCCTCTGTAACTCACTTACCTTGGTTCAGCTGGCTTGGAGCGATGCTTCGCCATGGCAACGCGGCATCAAATGACGCCCCAGGGCTACGTGACATGACATCACATTACTCGGGACGCCAGCACAAAGGTAAGGGGGGTGCGCGAGCAGGCAGAGGGGCACAGCACCAAAAGTTTGTGCACCCCTGTTCTATACAGACATACCTCGGTTTAAGGACACTCACTTTTTGTACACTCGCGAGTAAGGACATAAGTACAATAGCACCATACCCCTGTGTCCGTACGCTCGCTTCGCGAGTATGACACTTATTCTGCCCTACAGACCGCCGTAGTAGTGACGCGCTGATTCCCTTCGCCCAATAGCCAAACGGCAGCTGCGCATGCGCCTGTCAGCACGTCCTGAACAGCAACACCGGCTCCCTACCTGTACCGAAGCATCGATAAGTGGGGAAAAGGGAGTGCTTCACTTTAAGTACATTTTCGCTTTACATACATGCTCTGGACCCATTGCGTACGTTAATGCGGGGTATGCCTGTAGTATGTTTTACTTTCTAAATTTGGGGCCACTGGATTTATTGTTGCTTTCGTCTTTCGTTTTTGCACTTTACACCTTAGCAGCCTGGGTAAAGCCTCATCACATGTTTATTTGTGCTCTATGGTTACCCAGCTCAGCTCTACAACCAGCCCCTCTGGTACACGCATTTCTTTAAGATCTCACACACGGTATTTATGATGATTATTGGTGAGGCCTTCAACCAACAGTGAATCGTCTCTCTATGTATCTATGTATCTATGTATCTATCTATCTATCTATGTATCTATCTATCTATCTATATAGTGAAATTATACCTAAAGCTGAATAATGCTATATTTATATAGAGACACTCAGTACCATTAAACTACTGTATGTTACATTTACATTTTTAAAATAGGTCAACATTTTTTGTGACTATGAACTGATGCCTTAAGTTCTCATGTAATAATGATCTGTTTAGAATATTTTAATAGTCTGAAGAGTTGTTTTATAAAAAATATATAAAAAACAGGGATTAGTCATGTCTTTGATGACATACAGAAAATAGATTAAAATATGGCCTGTTTATAGTATAAATATCGTTTTTCAGCCCTGCCTTTGGAAACAATTTGAGCCTGGTCGGGTGAAAGACCTTCTTAAAATACTTTGCCATTGGAGTAAGGGAGTCAGCAATAATGCCAATTGTGTCTCATATGCAGACAACTCTGACTCACATGTAACTATTAGCACAGTGTTCAAATCTGCCTTAGGCCGAGTCCATAGACGGACAGGCCGTGCTGAGGCGTGCGGACGCTCCGCGCTGAGCCCCTGCATCCTCAATGAGGATGCCTTGAGAGGGGGCTCACGCGAGCGTCCGCAGGCGTGCTGACGAGTTGGAGGTTTCAGCCGAGCGCCAAGCTGTTTTTCAGCGCGCTGTCGGCTGAAAACCTCCAATCACAGCACAGCAGCGTCAACGTCACGGCGCCGTGATGTCGGCGCCGTGACATTGACGTCAGTGCGTCGCGGGTGATTGGCCCAGCGACATCACTGCCCCGCCTCCAACCACCTCCCCCCGGCTCCCTTCGCGCACGCTGGCTTGCCTGCAAGTCTGTGCAATCGCGCTGACTGAAGCAGGCGAGCTTCAGCGTTAGCGCGCCTCCGCTCTCCCCACCCCTCTATGGCCCGGGCCTTAGAGAGGCAATCTAAGCGGCACTTAAAAAAAATTGTTTTTATATATGGAGCCATTGATTGCCTTTGACAACTAATTACCTAAGCTGCCACACAATTAGTTCTCCTGTGATTGATCAGCAAAGATCCTGCTCCCTAAGGTTCACTAAATGGCTGCCTTTCTGTTTCAATCAATCCTTCAATCAGTGTAACTCAGCAACTACAATGTATTCTTATATTACTAAAGGTAACATTATCTATTGTTGCAGTTTGCAGCTCAAACTGATGAGAATATTGGCAACAAATTATCAGAAAGAGGAAAGTGTTACAAATATCTTGAACTGCTGGGGAGGTGGGCTAAACCTGCTATAGAAATCAAAGGATGATCAGTATATTAAAACTCATTGAAAATGGCATTAAGAGTTGAATAATATTTTTTTTTAAATGTAGTAAGTATTTATCCAATAATACAGAACTGATTTTTGTTTTTTAAACATGTGTAGGATATTGCATGAATTGCTCCTTTACAACTAAAGCATAACCATATATGTGCAAAAAATAGCAGAAAACTTACAAACAGTGGCCCCAAAATAAAACCACAACCCTCCACCTCAAGCTTTCGGGGTGACAACTCTGTCCCAAGAGGAAATCTTCCCCTGAAAAAGGGTTGTCTGTCCGTAACGTTGAGAATTTCCCTGGCCCTTTATTATAATTTTTTGAATGTTGTCTTTGGTCTTTTCTGCATATTTTTGTAGACTACAACTATCGGGTTATGCTAATACGTTCACATGTATTGGAACATGTAAAGCCAATTTAAAGGGGCAGTTCCCCCTGACGGTATATATATATTTTAATCATTTCACCATACAGTACTGTAGGATGTCTTGTTTTTCCCTGCTCACTGATTTTTAACCCGTGTTTTATCTTTAAAAAAGTTACCCCGTAAATGAAATTAACAGGGCTACTAAGCTCCTCCCAAATGGTGACATCACTGGACATCAAAGCTCTCTCTGAGGTCTACATCGAAAACAGCTCTGTGCTGCCTGGTAAGCCGCAGCTAGTGACAATTAACAGCAGAGGTTGCCATGGGAACACTCTACTTCAGGCTTTTAGGCCTTTTTAAATGAAATGTAAAAAAATAAGGCTAGTCATTTTTTCTAGATGGCCTCACAATCATTGGAGGAACTGCACCTTTACTCAATTCACAGAGATAACATGAATTTGCCTGTGGGGTGGTTTGTCAAACATCAGCTATTGGTAAAGATGGTTTGCTCAATTGGGATATTTTTATGTTAACCTATTGGAGACAGGGCAAGAGCTGCTGTAAAAATGTAATCTGAGGGGTGGCAAGCAGGCAAGATGGCCGCTTAACTGAGGAGCTCCTCCGATCCCGGGCATAGCAACTGCTCAAAAAGCACCAAGCGAAACTTGGACCAGCTCCAAAACCACCTGCAGCAGTGTCGGAACACCCAGTAGGATGAAACCAAGACTGGAGAAGAAGCAGGCGCCACAAGATGTCTTGCAATTCTTCTTAAGAAAAACTCAATGGAGACACACAGGCTTCCAAGATGGCGGCGGCACGAGGCCATCCTCATTATCAGAGGCAGAAGCTGAAGCAGGAGCCGCAGGAGGAACTGATGACAGTACCAGACCTACTATCAAAGGTGTTCTAGATAATGTATTAAACAGTACGGTACAGAAAATGCATATAGAAATTTACAAAGTAGTGTCTGAACTAAAACAAGATTTGCATAGACTGGGAGAAAGAACTGACTGTCTGGAGAGGGTAGAAGATGAAGTGATCTCAGCCCAAAATGTCACTGATCATGAACTAGTAGCTTTAAAAGCACAAATAAATACTTTGACGGAAGCACTGCAAGACACAGAAAACCGTGCCAGACGAAACAATCTGAGATTAAGAAATATCCCAGAGACTGTACTCCCAGAGGCGCTGGAGGAATTTGTGACAAAACTGTTTCAGGCCATGCTCCCGGATATTACGGAAGAGAAACTGATACTAGAAAGAGTGAACAGGGCTTTAGGACCTAAACAATCTGACCCTAATAAGATGAGAGATGTCATACTGCGGGCTCATTACTACCCGGTGAAAGAATCTATCATGCAAGCCTCCAGGTCAAACCCCTGGATAGAATTTGTAGGTCATCAGATCCAAATATTCAGCGATCTCGTCCCCTCAACTCTGCTCAAAAGTAAGGAACTGCAAGCAGTCAAAGAATCTGAGAGACCACCAAATTAAGAATAAGTGGGGCTTCCCATTCAAGCTTGTAATTTGGCATAACGGATCAATATTAGTGGTGAAGACTCCAGAGGAAGGAGAAAGAGCACTAATGAAACTGGGGCTAATACAAAGAACAAAGTCACTACCGCCAACTGGTTCACCTAACAGACCGGCACAGGCACCCATCTGGGCGCAGACGAAGTCGCAGAGAGGAAGCAGATACAAAGATCAAGAAGATCGAGCAGGAATTAAAAAATCATCTGGTGAATGACCACTGTACCATAGCCAAAGGTCTTGTCAAACAGAAGAATTTATACAAGGACTGTGAAAAAAGATTACACAACTGGTCCAACAGAGGGCCTTAACATCACTCCTGCCCGGGAGTTGTGAGAAGCTCTGTGGCCTCCGTGTGGAGCGACCTCAGAGTCAGCTGCCAGCTGCGGCTCACGCCAAACCCTGTTCCAGAGAGGAAAAGGACTTAGGAGTTCTAGAAGCCCCTAAAAGTTATTTTTGGTAGTATTTGATTTTATGTTTGAGGGTTCCATCCTGTTCTCCCTTCTCCTCCCCTTCCCCGTAATCCCAAGGCTGAGGTAACACACAGGAATTTATCCCCCCCCCTTTTCTTTTCTAAAAAAGGGGAAAGGGAACCCCTGCCCTCAGAAGTTCCCCCTCACCCTCCTGTAGCACGCGAGGGCTAAGTTGTGCTTGTTGTTATATTTGTGTTGTTGTTTTCTTTTCTTTTTTTGTTCCCCTCCCTCCTCAAGGTTAAGCAAGAGATATGTTATAAATATAATAGAATACATTTCCAGTTTACATACAAAGCAACAAAAATGTTTATGAAACACAGTTTGGTTTTGACATGCTAAAATTAGGTACCCTGAATGTTAAAGGACTAAACAATCCCAGAAAAAGAAAAATGGTTTTGCAGGATTTTAATAAGCAATTGTTGGGTGTTGTTTTTATACAGCAGACTCATTTCAGGAGACGGGATCAACAAAGATTTTTCGATAAAGTCTTCTCTTCAGTGTTCATCACATCAGCACAAGTGAGGAAAAGAGGAGTAGTCATAGTGGTGACAAGGTCGGTACCATTTGCCCTCGAGGAAAATGACTCAGAAAAAGAAGGTCGTTTTTTGTCCCTCAAGGGCAAACTCGGAAACACAACTATCACCTTTGCTAACATTAATGCTCCAAATGAGAAACAGGCAAATTTTTATGAGAAAGTTTTCCCTTGATTATCAAAATTTGCTGAAGGAAAAATAATTATGGCAGGGGACTTTAATGCAGTATATGATATAAAATTGGATAAATCGAAACCCCTGAAAAAGGACTCTAGCCACACAAGTCTCAAAAGATACATACTTGGCAAGATGTATCTTACTATTTATTTCTGAAAGCATTGTATGTATGTATGTTTCCCTGGTGTGTTCCCTGTCCCTAGCGACAATCTCATTGGTCCCTTGGCCCGCCCGCCCCCGCACACCTCTCATTGGCCTCACACACTCACACCACTGCTTCAGGTCCCCTTGGCCCGCCCCCGCACACCTCTCATTGGCCTCACACCACAGCTTCAGGCCCCCTTGCAGCTCACCTTCCCCCCTCCCGGTGGCCGTCACTCTCCCCCGTCACCCGGACCGTAGCTCACCTTCCCCCCCTCCGGACAGGCCCCGCACCTTCCCCCCTCCCAGTGGCCGTCACTCTCCCCCGTCACACGGACAGGCCCTGCACCTTCCCTGCTGCACGTTTCCCGGCGGCTCGCGCTCACAGGTGCAGAGAGGGGGCGCGTGCGCAGCGCTCCCTGGACGGGAGGAGGGAGAGCAGAGAAGGGCCAGGCGCGCGACAATCGGAGGAGCGCCGGAGAGAGAGGAGCGGTGCTGTGAGTCCTGGCAGAGGTGAGGAGGCTTTGTGTGTGTGTGGGGAGAGGGGGGGACAGTGTGTGTGGGACACCGTGTGTGTATGGGGGGGAGGGACTGTGTGTGTGGGGGAGGTGGGGACAGTGTGTGTGTGGGGGAGGGTGGGACAGTGTGTGTGTGGGGGAGGGGGGGACAGTGTGTGTGTGGGGGAGGGGGGGGACAGTGTGTGTGTGTGTGTGTGTGAGGGGGGGGCAGTGTGTGGGGGAGGGGGGACAGTGTGTGTGTGTGTGTGTGTGTGAGGGGGGAAAGAGTGTGTGTGTGGGGGGGGACAGTGTGTGGGGGGGGGACAGTGTGTGGGGGGGAGAGGGGGGACAGTGTGTGGGGGACACCGTGTGTGTGTGTGGGGGGGAGGGACAGTGTGTGTGGGGGGGAGGGACAGTGTGTGTGTGGGGGAGGGGGGGACAGTGTGTGTGTGAGGGGGGGACAGTGTGTGTGTGGGGGGGAACAGTGTGTGTGTGGGGGAGGGGGGGACAGTGTGTGTGTGGGGGAGGGGGGGACAGTGTGTGTGTGGGGGAGGGGGGGGGGCAGTGTGTGTGTGGGGGAGGGGGGGACAGTGTGTGTGTGTGTGAGGGGGGGTCAGTGTGTGGGGGAGGGGGGACAGTGTGTGTGTGGGAGGGGGGACAGTGTGACTCCCGGGCAACGCCGGGTCTCTCAGCTAGTACAAGATATAGCACTATGGGATATTTGGAGGTTACTGCACCCTAAGGAGAGGAATTACACATTTCATTCATTAATTTCATACATTTAGCATTCTCTAGAATTGATTATTTTTTTATTGAGTATTCACTGATCCCAGCAGTAAAAAATACAAAGAACAATGCAATTACCTGGTCCGGCCATGCACTAGTAATGTGTACATTTACAGATACTAACCCTAACAAGGTGAGACCTATGTGGCAGCTAAATGATTTGCTTCTGAGAGATCTTAGGCCGTGCTTATACTGCACGTGCGCCGCCGGAACAAATGAATGCACTCCAATGCAGCTGCACATAGTTTGTGAGCACTGCAGAGCAACCGTGCAAGCTTTTCCCAAGGAGATTTTTCATTTTGAATTTGGCGCGGCTGCTAATGAGGGCGAGACGCTCATGGCCACGCCTCCAGATGACTCCTGCCTGCAGTGCAGGTTTCGGGCGTGCGCATTGCCCTAGTGACATCACAAGGGAGCGCGCGCCCACACTGCCGGACCTAATATAATCAAGGCCTTACTGTTGTTGATGAGATAAATACACATCTAACAGAGTTTTTTTTTCTATTCATGAGACACCTGAAGTGTCTCTTTCTATGAACTGGGAAGCACAAAAAGCGTGTATTGGGGGAAGGTTTATTGCTACCTCCTCGCTGAAGAAAAAGCAAAGAGAATATAAAATTACAAAATGTTCAATAGAACTTGCAGAAGTTGACGCCACATATAAACATAACCCCACAGACTCAAATGATCAAAAATGCTTGGTCAGAAATTAAGAAAAGTTCAAACTTCCACTACTGTTAAAGTAAACAAAATGAGAAATGGAGAAATTCCATTTGATCCAAAGATAGTTGGAGATGAGTGTATAGCATATTATTTCTCTTCCCTGTATTATTTTGCAGAATAAGCATAAACAAAATCCAGATATATTTAAACAACAATTAGAAATATATCTGGATTCCTGTCAGTTACCGTTCTTGAGCGATAAAGACAGAGTCCTATTAAATGCAGAAATTTCGCAAACTAGATATTGGCAGTGATTAAAGAACTCGAAAACACCTGGTCCAAATGGACTCTCAAATATTTATCACAAAACATTTAGCACGATAAGCACCATTCCTAAAAATACTTTTAAATTCTTTTATGAAAGGTAAAGAATACCCCCTTCTATGCTAAGAGCACAAATTTCTGTGATCCCAAAACCTGGCAGGGACCATAACTATTGTAGTAACTATCGACCCATTTCACTTATCAATACTGATATTAAAATCTACTGTAAAATTATTGCAACAAGACTAAATAAACTGCTTTCTAGGATAATCAACCCAGATCAAGTGGGATTTACAGTCATGTGAAAAAGAAAGTACACCCTCTTTGAATTCCATGGTTTTACATATCAGAACATAATAACAATCATCTGTTCCTTGGCAGGTCTTACAATTAGGTAAATACAACCTCAGATGAACAACAACACATGACATATTACACCGTGTCATGATTTATTTAACAAAAATAAAGCCATAACAGGCTTTTTTGTTGTATGCAGCTATTCAGCTTGACCTATATGGGGCTTTTCTACTGAGTTGCGCAAAACAGAATTGTCCATATTAAACCAAGGCATATAGTAGCTTAACATTTACTAAAACCCAGCAATTGACAACATTTCTAGGCAGATATAGAAAAGCTTATTAACACCAGTTGACTGACATGTTTTCATTTACCCTATTATTTCTAGAAGTCCCTACATAATATTCTTAAAACATAAAATAAAGGTTTACCTGCATTGGTAATTGAAACCGCAGGAAACATTTGGTATATGTGGTAATTTGATCCACTTCACATGAATAAACAGGGACAGCCCTTGTATTCATTTCTAGAGCACTAAAACGACATCTGTGAAAGCTTGAAACCGTCTACGATAAGGTGAATAATTTCTATCGGTAATACCTGCATGTCGCAGATCAGAGCATCGAATATCTTGCTCGCTGGCAGGTGTAACAAACATGCAGTGCAAAAGAAGGCAGTTCTTCATCTCGCATGTGAAGAGCACAATTTATAGTACTAAAAAAAAATACTTTCCATATATTTCAACACTTTAAAAAAGTTGCAAGCCACGGGATCTTTAAGCTAAACATACCCCAAATGTTTCATTTTAACATTACTTGAATAGTAGCACTTCCGGGACCCCCTCTTTCTCCCCCCCCCCCCCCCCCCGGATCCTAAGATATTTAATTTTTTTTATCTTCCGGGCGAGAATATTTGGCATTTTCACTTCAGCACTAAAGCTGCGGCTTCCTACTGGTGACTGCAGCAACCATACTTGATTTTTTAAATGTTATTTAAAGGAGCACTTCTGGGGACACATTATGTTTTTTTTTTTTTTTTAAAATAGGTTTGAAACAGGGGGTCTCCAGAGCTGAATCGCATGGATTTCAGCTCCGGGGACCCCCTGCGTCCTGAGATACTTACCTCGGAAGAAGGTGCCGATATCTCTGCGCAATTTAAATGTCCCGCGTCACTTGGGCCAATAGGAAGCGGCTAGGGATGACGTCATGACTTCCTATCAGTCTGCAGGACGCAGGACTTTTAAAGTCGCCATATTGATAGCCCTGGCTAGCCCCGTCTAGGCACTCCGTTCCGAGGTAAGTATTTCGGGAAGCAGGGGGTCTCTGGAGCTGAAATGACACATATTTAAAGAATAAAAAACACACGCGTGTCGCCAGGAGTGCCGCTTTAATTTACCAGAAAGTAAAAAACTAACGTCAGGTTTTACTAACCTCATATACAGGTCATCACACTGACACTGCGATAATCTGTATCGGAGGTTTAGTGACTCTCTCCCTAAATATCTTGAAAATGGGGTCGCGGGTCACAAAGCTATAAGTACCAAGATTCAGCTCAGAAAGGTCACCCCGTATAATTCAAATAAAAACTATTTTTGAGAGTATTGATGTTGTAAACTAAATTCAAAATATTTCCAATATTGAGTTTTCCTGAATGAGCGAGCCTAGAAATAAAAAAGGCCGCCATGTTTAACATCACGCCGACAAACCAGAGAATGAGAGGAATAGGTCAATGTCATGCAGCATTCTCTTCAATCATTGGCTGCTGGGTCCAGGGGCCATTTTGTTCTCAGAGGAATGGAACAGTATGTGTGCTGAACCACAAGACTACCAGTTGTAACAGTGGGTAAGTTTAGCAAAGTCCCACTCTGGAGGACCACTGTTTCTGATAAGCACTAAAAAATATTGAAGGGATTGCTGCTGAGAAAATATATTGGGGCACCTGTGAGACAATATTTAAAGCAGCAAAATTATTTTTCCATTTTAATTGAACTGAACATGGTCAGGTAAAGAGCGCTATGGGTAGCACCCCAGTTCAGTAAATATTTACCTCTGTTGTCTCATGCCAGAGAACCATTGAGTGAAAGGAATGATGCTCCCCACAGTGATATTCCCATTTCACTGGCTCTTTAGCAGTGATGTTGCTCAAGGCCCTAATTCAAAAATATCAACCACCTGATTTTTACACTTCTCCCAACAAAACTGTGAATTTCATCCAATTAAATCCTACTCAGCATGGAATATAAATTTGCCGTAGGTTGTCATATCTCTTAACCCTTTTGCAGCTGATATTCCTGTGACAACAGAATGCTCTGGGTCATTCCGATTGCTAGTTCTTCAATAACACGTTTCTTACCCGCCTTCTGACATCTCGCTGAAGAAACCGCCTTCCTCCCTGAGAGCCGCAGTGGCAATCAAACATAGATACAAGCAAAAATGGCATGACATCAGGGAATATCAAAAGGATAGTGCCAGCCCATCAAACATTTCCAGAACATCAGATTCACACTCAAGGTTATTGAGCCAACAGTATAATGTTTTCTTACATTTAATGGTTTGTACAGAACATTTAAAACCCCACAGGTCTAATTGTAATGTTTAGTTATATCGGTCCTGGACAAGTGTAGATTCCTTGTAGGTCATGATATCTTTTAAGGGACCTAGAAGAGCAAAGAGCTCTTGACAGATGGAATTAATATGTACACAGCTCACGAACAACTCTCTTCTTTGTCCAATGAAAGTTACACTTTTCCAGGTTCAACACAGCTACTAGAATTTTTGAACCACAAGCATGGTATAACCCCCCCCCCCCCCTCTCTACCTGTGTGATTTCCAAGAGCAGATGCTCCCCCACCCCAAAAAATGTTTCCCCTAGGTGGGAAGAAGGGAAGCCGATCCGAGTTAATTTCAGCTCTGGGACCCCCTGCTTCGAGATACTTACCTGTGTAGGGGGTGACGGTTGCAGCTCCGTAGGTTTAAATGACCTGGTCATGCGGGCAAATAGGAAGCCGCAAGGGATGACATCATGGCTTCCTATCTGCCCACGTGACGCGGTACATGTAAGCCACAATTTCGATAACTTCACATAGTCCAGCCTGAGCTACTACCAGCACCCCTTACAGAGGTAAGTATCTCGGGAAGCAGGGCGTCCCAGAGCTGAAATTAACCCGGTTCAGCTCCGGAGACCCCTTGCTTCAATCCTATTGCTCTTACAAATATTTATAAAAAAAAAAAAAAAAGGAAAACAGGATCGTTGCTTTAATTTTGACTTAAAAGTGTTCATTTCACAAACTTTTGAATGAAAGCATCAAGTGTCATGAGAACATACTGTACAAATTCCAGCTTTTATCTCCTAGTACAAAAAATCCTAATTATCCAACACTTGCTATCATGCTTTTCCTATTTGTTAAAATATTTCCATAAAAAAAGATAATTCTTTCATACATTATTATTTTGTAATGATTAAGTCCATGCTTCCATACTGCCTCCAGAACAAGCAATCAGATGGTAATGATTTCTCAGTTTGGTTTTGATCCAGGAGATGCCACGTAACATACACATGGGCTTGGTCGGGAAAGAAAACCGACACTTGGGAGGCAAATGAGAATGTCGATCAACTGCACTGCCCGCTGCTGCTTGCCCGGAGCTGTACAGAACCGAGGCAGGAGGGGGGATGCATCACTGTTGTTTAGTAATAATCAGACAAGATGCACCATTGGTAATGCATTTAAATAGGCTCATTTTGAACAATCTAGTCTTCATCTCTCTTTACAATTGTTGCTGATATATGCCAACCACATAACAGGACCTGAGATTCTCTGAACTCAACTCGAGAGGGAAGGAAGATAAATTATTTATCAATGCATCTTCTCAAAAGACATTCTGGCTGAGATAACTGTTACTGCTTTGCATAAATGTACACCCTTAATGTACCAGCATCTAGAAGCCTCACTCATTTCACTTTCATACAGTACAGTTACAGGGTATTTTCTAAACCGGCTACACAATGCTACTCAATGTACTCTAACACCTGGGAAACGTAGTATATTTGTACTTTTTTAATGCCAGATGTCCCAGATATACGGGATTGCCCCTTATTTCATTGACTTGTCCCGTTGTCCAGGAAAGGTCTGTCGGGACGCATTATTGTCCAGTTTTTTAGTGCCTTGACATAAAAGGCCTGAACTTAAAATGACTGCAATGAAATCAGTCCTAAAAACGTAATAGATTTCAATTTGAATGTAATAGAGAGAGAGGGGAGAAGGAGCGGCTCGGGGAGTAAAGACACTGACGGGCAATGAGTTTGAAGCAGGGGAACCTGGTTAAATTCCCGGTGTCGGCTCCTTGTGACCTTGGGCAAGTCACTTTATCTCCCTGTGCCTCAGGCACCAAAACATAGACTGTAAGCTCCACGGGGCAGGGACCTGTGCCTGCAAAATGTCTCTGTAAAGCGCTATGTAAAACTAGCAGCGCTATACAAGAAAATGCTATTATTATTATTATCTCACAATACCATGACACCCATCCCCATAGGTGTTACTCAGTGCGCGTCTTTATCTGAACTGCCAAGAGCAGACAGGATAAAAACCAAAGAATAAAGCGGTGAAGTGGGAGATGCCATTCAGCTCCAAGCATTGGCAAATCTTTCATCGCTCATTATGATGTCACACTTTCATACTGGCTTTCGGCGTCCCGTATTATAAATATATATCAGTTGGTTTTTGTAGGAAATAAAGGTGCTTGGAACTCAAGTAGAGAAAAATAAATTAATATGTAACTAAAATAAATAATACAATGTAAGTAATGGACAGGAAATGTATATAGCTTCTTCTCCGTCACAATTCCAGCAATATATATATATATATATATATATATATATACAGTGTTCGACAAACCTATACATTTGCTCGCCCCGGGCGAGTGGATTTAACATCGTGGCGAGCACCTATTGGCCCAAGCAGCACACGTGTGGTACTAGGTGGCGAGTAGATTTTTTTGTGTGGCGAGTAGATTTTTTGGTGATTTGTCAACCACTGTATATACATATATATATATATATATCACGTGTCCAGTTGTCTGCAACCTTTTCGTTATCTGGTCATGTTATATCAATAGAAGGCTCTTTGCAAGTATGTTCGGGAAAATTTTAGATTTGGGAGTTTCCAAATATAATTATAATCAGTGGTCGACAAATCACCAAAAAATCTACTCGCCTAACAAAAAAATCTGCTCGCCACCTACACTAGCGACACACTTTATCGCAGTGCGGCCAGATCCGCAAGCCGGGAGATTTCCCGGCTTGCTAGTGGCCGCCCCTCGGCGTGCCGCGCGTCATAGACGCGCGGTCACGCGTCTTCGGGAGCCTGCGCCCCCTGCACGCGCGTCCAGGGCTCCCCGAGGGAGCCCTGGTGTCCCGCGATCTGCGGGACGGCGGCAGGGGGTTCCGGGGGACCCGGCGGACCCGGCAGCGGGAGGGAGAGCGCCCCAATCGGAGGGCGCTCTTCCGCTGCTTCGGCGCGCGCCCGTCACACTCGGGCGCGCGCCAGGCTACTGCTGCGGCACAGAACGGGCAAATGCTCGAATAAACTGTGCCGCAGCAGTAGTACCACACGTGTGCTGCTTGGGCCAATAGGAGCTCGCCACGATGTTAAATCCACTCGCCCGGGGCGTGCAAATGTATAGGTTTGTCGAACACTGATTATAATTATCTTTATACAGTGTTCAAAGTAACTTAAAAAACATTGATACTGTGCTTAATTTAGAAGATTTTTTTTTTTAACCTTTTTTAGACACTAAGGCAAAGCTTTAAGAACGTGTTTTTGGAAACATTTAAGCATTCGTTATGATGAAAAACAAATGAAAGAAGCTTTCTGAAAAAATTAAATTCTTAAACACTAAAATGGAATTGTACTTTTTTAATTTTAAAAATGTAGTGTACTCTTGGTGTAAAAATAAAAAAGTTGTGTTACTTTGCATCCTCCCAATACCATCACACTTTGACCACTGTTTTATACAGTACTAGCTGTACCCAACGTAGCATACGCCAATCTAGGAGATCGGAAAGGTTATTAATGAAACATAACTCTTTGTTTTCACCCCTCCCTGTAATGCCTTGCTGTCTCTTGCCCTCTCTTCCCCACCTTAGGCCGCATTCATGGTGAACGCGACTGCGCGTGTGGCACGATCAAAAAGCCGTGCCTCTATGACATGGGTGACTGCGGGCGCAACGCTCTGCCGGGTCACGTGAGCGGTTCGCCTATTGAGGGCGAACCAGCTCCGTGACGTCACGGCCACGCCTCCGACATGCCACCTCATCATGTCTACCTACAGGGCACAAATCACTTAAGCTAGAAGCGCGCATGAAGCCATGCACACGGTGCCGCGAGCGCACATACCCACCATGCACGCGGCTTTACTCTTTCCTCCATCATACTCTGCTCCTCTTTGCACTCCCTGCCTTACTATGTCTGCTTCTATCTGTACACATTGCACTTCCTCCTCTCCTACTCATCTCATCTGTCTCCTCCTCTCCTTGATGTCTCTCAATTTCCTCTTGCTACTCATCCTGCTGTGCTCTCTGCAATCCCTCCTGCCCTATGTGCACACTGACATTAATTCCATCCTCCTCATCCTCCCCGTCTCTTCCTCTCCTAGCTGTTTCTTCTCCCCTCCTCCATCATGCCATGCTCCTCTTTGCACTCTCTCCTCTCCTACTCATATATGTCTCCTCTCCTTGTTGTCTGTTTCCTCCTCCTACTGACCTTGCTGTCTCTCCTCCCCTCTCTTTGTACTCCCTCCTGTCCAATGTGCACGCTGCTCTCCATTCCCTCCTTCTTTTCATGCATCTGTCTCCTCCTCTCTTTGCTGTCTCTCTGTCTGTCTTCTCTCCCCTCCTTGCTGTCTCCACCCCTCCCTCATGCCCTGCTCCTCTTTCTTTGCACTCCCTGCCTTAGGGCTGGGACCCGCTGCGCCCGGCGGCGCGGGCGGCCGCGTGAGCGTTCCCCACCAGCAGGGGAATCCTCCCGAGCCGGTCCCAGTCCTCCCTGGCTGCACAGCTCACTACACGCTGTGACGCGTCAGCCGCTAGGGGATTCAAGAGAATTGTAATCCCTAGCGGCAACGCGCCACGTGGTGTGGCTGTGAGCCAATGAGGAGGGGAGGCTTCGGGAGGAGGGGAGGCTTCGGGAGGAGGAGAGGCGTGTGGAGGGAAAGCAGCGTGAGTGCCTGTCTGTGTGTGTGTGTATGTGTGTGTCTGAGTGCCTGTCTGTGTGTGTGTATGTGTGTGTCTGAGTGCCTGTCTGTGTGTGTATGTGTGTGCGTGAGTGCCTGTCTGTGTGTGTGAATGTGTGTGCCTGAGTGTAAGTGCCTGTCTGTGTGTGTGTATGTCAGCGTCAGCGTGTGAGTAGGGCAGTGTGTAGTGTGTGTGGAGGGAGGGGGGGAGTAGCGGGTAACATTGACCCTGTGTGCAAGGGTCTGCCTCTCAGGTGGTGCTCTTCTGTGGAGTAATTGCAGGATTTTAGGGGCAAGCAGTAATATTTTCTTGCATTTCCCTAGAAGAATATGGCTTTACACTGAGCCGGCGGGGGTGGGTAGCGGGTCCCTCCGCTCAAACCACGCCCCCCTCCCTCCCACTCCCGCCCCACTCCCGCCCCGGCTCCCGCTCCCCGGCATAGGCTATGGCCCCGCTGTCTGCACTGCATGCGCGCCTGCCAGGCTGGCGGCACGTGCAGCCGAGTTCCCTGGTCTGCAGTGAGCTGCAGGGGGAAAGACAGGGGGGGTATGGCGGGGGGGCACGGCCATGACATCACCCGGCAGGTTTGCCCTCATTGGCTGAACCGCCGGGGGCGTGGCCAAGCGCTCCGTCCCTGGAACTGAGCACAATTTTCCAGTCTGCTGGAAAAACTGACTGCGCAGCGCAGCGGCCACCCCTTGCAGTGGGCCAAGCCCCGTTGAGGGGTGGCTCTTGTCACTGCAGCGCCCGCTGTGGCAGCCAGCGGGGACCAAGCCTTACTGTGTCTGCTCCTCTCTGTGCACACTACACTCCCTCATCTCATCTGCATCCTTCGCTCCTTGCTGTCTCTGTTTCCTCTTCCTACTCACCAGCCTATCACAGAGGGGAAGGGATGTGCAGCCTCACTGGCTGTCCCTGGGCGAGTGACAGGCTGCTCAGCCTATCACAGAGGGGGAGGGATGTGCAGCCTCACTTGGTGTCCATGGGTGAGTGAGAGTCCGCTCAGCCTGTCACAGAGAGATGTGCAGACATCCTTGGAGCTTTATATACATAGATTTACAGCATGTGCAAAGAAAAGGCAAGACCTATGGATGCATCATCTTTTTTCATTTACATCTCTTTGAAGTAGTTTCCCAAACAAAATGTGTCCAACAGAAGTTATGATAAGTACAGATTTCTGTTCATGATGAGGAATGCTGAGGCACAGGGAGACCGTAAATACCCAGGTTCACAGCAGCTGTGTTAGCACTCCATGTTGAACCAGATTCTCCCAAATCAATACTGGCTTTAATAAGGCCCCTCATTCTGCCATATATGATTAAAAATACCACTATGGGCATATTTCAATATGTCCTGAAGCAATCAATCCCGCAGAGATTGGCAGAAAACTGGCACTAGCTTGAATGGTAGCTTTATCGGTTGATCACTATTTATTTATAAAAATGTTTTACCAGGATGTAATACATTGAGAGCTACCTCTTGTTTTCAAGTATGTCCGGGGCACAGAGTTATGATGACAATGCAACATGCCTCTGCACAACATATGGAATCAGGCCCCAAACTGGTACAGGGAGTCCTCGCTAACCAACGTTTCACTTTACAACGAATGGCATATCCAACACTTTACAATGCAACCCTGAGGGCCGTTTTTCAACGCCTGAATGCGTTATCTGACGCTCACCGCCACTTATTAACATGGGACTCACTTTACAACGGTTTCACAATCCAACGCTACTTCCAGAACGTATTCCGTTGGATAACCGAGGACTGCCTGTATAATAAAACAAACAGGGGAGCAAGCAGCCCAATAGCTGTTAAGAGGCATGAAGATACCCAGGTTATCTTTACTGTATCTTGGTATGATAGAGGTTTTTGTCTCTCTTTGTGCCCACCATTACCTTATACTGTGTTTGATTTACACTGCCTGATTTAAATGTAACCAACATTCAAGTATATCTTCTGAGTAATGACATAACTATGAGGATCTTTCTGAACACTGCATACAACACCAGAAGTAGTTTGCTTAAGGTCTGAAATGCTTGTCAAATCAAAAATATTAGTAGAATAAAATAATAGGATCACTGGCATATTTTATATAACACATTGATTTTAATTACTAGCTAATTTGTATTTCATTGGACCTCTTTGAGTTGTACTAGAAGAGTGCCAGGAATTAATTTACATTCTGCAAGCACATACAGTATACAACCCAGATGGAATGAATTTACATTTTTTGGATGGAAGCTTGATGGTGTTAGAACTATTTTCCTGTTCATCTGGGAAGTATTTTAACAGTCCGGATCTGTTCCTGTTTTGAGAGCTTTTAATGCTGTCTTACTCACATAGCCAGTTTAAAGGCAGACTACATCCTTTATAAAAATGTCCATTACTTACATCATAAGCTACTGCAAAGATAGCTCACTGAAATATTGGTGGGACATGTTAACCCCTTGAGTGCAAAACGAGCCATCAGTGGCTCAGTGAATAAAGGCACAGACTCTGAAAACAATGACACTGAGTTTGAAGTAGGGGAACCTGGTTCAATTCCTGGAGTGAATTTGGGCAAGTCACCTTATCTCCCTGTGCCTCATGCACCAAAAACATAGAGTGTAAGCTCATCTGTGCAGGGACTGTGTCTGTGAAATGTCCTATATGCTGCATAGCTTGCACTATACTGTAATTGTGAAACGCTTTGAGTCCCATTGGGATAAAATTGCTATATAAAATAAAGTAATTATTATTAAGGTGATTCAGTACATTGCTGGCTCCTCTGGCACTCACTGTGTGTGTATATATAAATATTATATATATATATATATATATATATATATATATATATATATATATATATATATATATACACACACACACACACACACAGAAGTAAATTTATTTACCATATATACTTTTTCAAAACCAGAACATAATGAAAAGATCTGGACCCCTCTATGTTTCTTGACTGAAGTGAAATAATCAGATTCATGCCAAAAAATGGATTTCAATTAGTTTATATAGGATATCAAAATGTAATCATAGCAAAGAATGTCAGAATGATTACACATAGCAAGTGCAAGTGAGTCTTAGATAGTATGGCATTTGAGCAGATATTGGGTGCAAATGTAGACCTGTAATTTAAATATGGGACGATTTACTTGCAGCAATGTTATGCTTTAAAGAAATATAAATCGTACCTTTAAGCAGTAGATGCAAGTAAGCAAAGGATGATGTCCATGAACATATCTCAGCAAAGTGTCCTTAAAAATAAATAAATAATTATATTAGCACAACATTAATTACAAAAAACTGAAGAATATATTATGTACACACACAGTAAACCACTTAATAAAACAAGTAGGTGATTGACCATAGCAGAACCCTTGGGAAGTTAATGGGTTTTGCATATGAATATATACACACACATACAGACTTACAGACTTACAAACAAAAGTATCCACCCCAAAAACCAATGTTACCCAGGTTAACTGGCATGTCATTTAATATAATGAAAATATGTGTGTGTGATCATAATTAGATGTTAGCTCTTATGTAGGGGGACCAGATGTCCTGGTTTAGCTGGGACAGTCTCGGTTTTTAGGGTTCTGTCCCGGTTTTTTTTTTTGTCCCCCTGGTGAGCGTCGACTGTGCATACACGATCGGCACTTGCTGGCTGCTCTTGCGCTATTGACACTTGGCGAATGTGCATGCACGATCGGCATTTGCCGGCTGCTCGTACGCATGCACGACCAGCGAGCTCTGATCACGCATGAGCAACCGGCAACAGTCGTTCGCGCATGCACAGTCAGCAAGTGCCGGTACAAATATGGTCACCCTACTCTTATGTCCCAGTGATGTCCCGTTATCCTGTTTAGCGAGAGGGTTTACTATATGATTCATGATCTGAACTGCTCTATATCAACTGACTGGGTTGCTTTGACATTATCTGCGTTCAGAGAACCTCACTTTTACAATAAGTTTATAAGAGACTTTAAGTGATATAGCAAGAGGACTCCATCCAGGTGGACCCACTCTTTGGTCACTTACTAGGAAGCTATTTGTCACAACCAATGAGAGACGTTCTAGTTACCAATAAAAATAGATTTGCAGGATAGGTGATGTGAGCTGTACAGAAGAGGTAGTTCAGGGGTATCTAGTTTGGCAGTGATGTACTCCCAACGATATTGATCTGGCCAAATGACTGAGTAGATGCTGTCTTCATGAGATGGTCTTGATGGGTGAATGTCTGGTCCTTAGTAGAGTTACAGCTGCTGTTTTAATGGAATTGTCGTACGTTTGTATTATTCTTTAGGTATATCCACTGACGGTGGTGGAAAAGAGGTGGTATAGTACTAAAGAACAAGGCGTACACTGGCGACACACTTTATTCGAGCTCGGCTAGTCCCACGAATTCGGGTATACCCGGGTGTATTGAGGTTTGTGACTGTTTTCTGCCCGAGTGCATTGAGGTATTTTCCAAGCAGGGATTGAAGCATTTTATTCCCGCTGGCTGCAATACTGCACAGTATATATATATATATATATATACTGCATTACAATTCATGAATTTATGCCATCTGGTAGACACGCGAAGCATTGCAGCCTATTAAATCCTAATCATTATCATTTAACAGATCAGCCGCCCGTCAGCCAGGCATGAACCCAGGCTGGGAAGGCAAACGCAACAGGGCTTGTCAGAGGTGAGGAGCGGCGCATTCCAGGTATCTGCCAGGTACATACTGGGTATTTGCTCGAATAAAGTGTGTCGGTGCAGTACCACTATTTTGTTTTTATTACAACCTCCAAAGTAGCACTCATTTTTATTGGCAGGTTAATGGGTCTGCTTTGTATTTTAAGAACATGCATTTATTTTAGGAATTTCAAAAGGGGTGGATATTCCCAACATACTTTTAAAGATAAATACAGCATTAGTTGTATGATTAAACATACAAGTGACTTCATTATTTCTTTGCACGACTAACAGGAAATGAGGCCCAAATTAAATAAATTATTCTAAACCGTATCACACTTTATACTCTATTCATGTGAATAGTCCATACGTGTGATAAGGCTGATTAGTAAAAAGTAGGAATTCAGAACTGCTTGGAATAGATACAAGAAACCCCTAAGTAGTAAAAAAAAAGTTCTAATTGGGTCTGGGTTTCAGACTAATGGCAGAATAGTACTGGGCCAAGTGGTTCTTCTCTGCCATCAATTTCTATGAAAATGGGCCCTTACAGTGCACTAAGACTTCAGTAAATGAGAGCCCATGCATCATTTATTTGTATCCCTTTATACATAGTTCCCATTGATTCTCAGCTTCCTTCAAGATAGTTACTAGATGTCTGTTTTAATCCTTTCTCCTTCATACTATTTTAGTATTTGCACGGCCAATATTCTAAATAAGGTTAGTTAAAGGCCACTCACTGCACGCTAACAGATTTACGGTAGAAATCCATTTACGTTGCAATGTTCAAATCTCCTTGCAATTCACATCTATTGCAGCTGACTTATTTCTGTGAATAATTGGTGCATGAGAGCCAATGTATGAGCAATTTGGGTTTCAGTAGCTCACTGCTATGATTAGGCAGAGGTCCAGAGAAACATTTTAGATCCTTATAAGCTTATACGAAATGTTAATGCAGTCATACAAGCACAGTATACAATTTAAACACAGTACAATGTAAAGACAGTTTAAAGAAGCTAAAATCATGATTAATTGAGACCTTTCTGAACCAAGTCCTCAAGCCGTTCTCATATTTTAACATTTTCAGTGGCAGAATGCCCATAAAATGTACCTGAACAAGATGCACTTATCGTACCTACGTCTGCCTATGTGTGAGAAGCAAGGGCTACTCCACTGCCTGTCTCCCATTAGCTCGGAACCTTCAGCTAATTACAGTAGCTTGAAAATCGATGACCGATTTGATAAATTATCAGCGTGTTAAAGAGAAGCTATCACAACTTCTATATTAGTTCATACAAATAAATCCAGAAATACATGTGTTTTATTGTTGAAAGGAACTTTATAAGAAGTGTTAATTTAATTGTAATCTCCTGTATCAAACAGTGACAGAGGAACTAATGTCTACCTATTATCATGTCCCCAAATACAAGGTATAACATTCAGGTAGCATCATAAATCGTACCAACTCTTGTGACATTCCCTTTAGAGCAGTGGTAAAATTTGACTAAATGACCATTACTTATTAGAAAAAAATGTAAAAAGTTTATTAACTACATATTAGAAAATGGAACAAAAATACATACACAGGACAAAAAAAAATCTCTTCCCACACGTTTCACGCTCACTCTGGTGCTTTCTCCAGAGTGGGCGTGAAACGCGTGGGAGATTTTTTTTTGTCCTGTGTGTATATTTTTGTTCAATTTTTTAATACGTAGTTAATAAACTTTTTTTTATTTTTTCATTGCTGGGGAGTTCTGACCTTTTTTCACAAAGGGCAGCAGTCCTAACGATCCTAAAACTTTTTCTGATATCCCGCGATTGGAGTTATGCACACAGGGGTTGCGGAGCCTTCTTTCCCAACCTCTGATCACAGAATGCGGAATTGTTTGGAATGGAATTGCGGTAAATATCTCGTTAAATATCTCACCAGCAGTAATGCGTTAACGGTAATGCCTGCTACATCAGTAATATAAGTGAACTGGGGTTCTGAAACATCACATTACATTCATAAAGGCTTATATATATTTTTTTAAGGGTTCTATGGGTCTTAAAAGATTACAAATCTTCACCTTAGAGTGGTAAGGGAACCGGAAAGATTCCAACCAGCACACTTCTGGAATGCCCTTCCCCTTAATATCCGAGTAGCACCCTCATTATCCATCTTTAAGGCCCACCTTAAAACACACCTGCTTAACGAAGCACATGAGTAGCTCTGTGGCTGATACTTTACACCTCATACATAAACCTTGGCCCTTTTACCAGAACGCCCTCCTACTGTCTCTGTACCAATTAGACTGTAAGCTCTTCGGAGCAGGGACTCCTTTTCCTAAATTATAATAATTAGTAATAATTGTTTGTTCTTTATTATATTATATCGCATTTGCTGCACAGTAAATTGCGCTAGAACTATCCCAACACATTGAAAGTTTCTATTTGTTTTCGTTAAACGTGCCGTGAATATTACGAAATGACCATTCATTCTTGCGTAACATCCGCGTGGGTATGGGGACTCTGGGGGTGATTTGTCAAAGGAAATTTGGCGCAAAATATGACGCAAATAGCATCATTTTCACCTGGCGTCTCTTTGCGTCAACGTATCAAGGTCTTTGCTCCAAGTTTTGCAACGTGTGCGTCACCTATGAGGGTTGACAATAGGAGGAGTTAGATATAAAACCCTAACCCTTTCTCAAGCTCTACTCAAGCCCTATATATGTACTGTGTAACTACAGTATATACATATTTATATGTTAAGAAACATCTGACACCTACAGTATACAACCCTTTTGAGCGCCTAAATAAAGTAAATTGCAGAAAGAATGATGGTGTCATGAAAAGTATTATTTTCAATACTACCATTTTATTTAGTGGAAACCCTGCCAACCATCCTAGGATTCCACAGAACACAATATTGAGGAATTTTTCTCTCTGTCGCAAAACCATCAACCTAGCAGCTGATTTATGACAAGGGTGGGCTTACGTGGTTTCAATGGGGGAAAATAGTACATAAGTCTATTAGTATTGGTACACAAGGTATTATGAACATCAGATTTCAACAGAATTTAATGTTCATATTTCTACGCCAGTGACCTCTTTGGGGTGGAAATCTATGACATGGTAACGTACTGTATAGTGATTTATCTTTTATGTTTTATCCTGTTATTTTAAGAAACTGTTCTGCATTTATTGTTCCATTATGTTATTGTAATCATTTTTCTGTAATCCAAGCACTGTATTTTTATATATGTTAAACAATTCTTTAATAAGTAATGCTTTGGGGCTCTGAATTAATTGTTGCTCGCTCTAGATAGAGTATTTACATTTCCGGACACATTTTGCTACAATCGATTTTTGTGTGTTAAGTGCATATTTTTTTCTATAATAAACAGGGACCTGAGACTCTGGCAGATATATGAATGCATAATTTCTCGGATGGTGGCAGCATATAGATATGATTGCAACTGAGTAAGGGGTTAATATGAACTAATTGAAGATACCTTGTGCAGGAGGAAGGTGAGTTGGCTAGAGTAGCGTGTGTATTAACCATGGTTGCATATCTAAGTCACGTGCACACTTATGTGGTGTTCGTGACAGATGATATATGGGGACGAATTGAGGGGAGATATTGTTCATTTGAAGGTGAAAAGTGGGCCAGCTTGCGAGCTGTGTATTAACCCTTCTTTCCGTATGCAGGTCACGTGCTCACAGGTGTGCCGTTCGTGACAGTGGGTTAGAAGTTTTTAGCAACATTTAGTGTCCTTATGCTTTAGATCAGGGGTGGCCAACTCCAGTCCTCAAGAGCCACCAACAGGTCAGGTTTTAAGGATATCCCTGCTTCAGCACAGGTGGCTCAATCAGTAGCTCAGTCAGTCTGCCCTGTTGGTGGCCCTTGAGGACTGGAGCTGGCCACCCCTGCTTTAAATAGTAAAGCCTCCCTACCTATTATACTAATAAGTGTTAACTTAGAAATACTTCTGTGAATCACATTATCTTTACATCAGGATTTTTACCCCATATCACAGTGTTGCAGAGCATGACGGGACCTCATAAATAAATAATATTATTTACACAGTTTAGCAAAATCGGATCAATATTGCTGCACTATCAGAGGCACATTTCCTGTGCAGCAAGCGAGAAACCTTTTTAATCTTGGCACTTACTGCTTGTAGACAACACATGGCTGTGTATGGTCAACTGCAATGTCAAAGAAAGAACTGCTCTGGAAGAGCTGCCTGCACCAAGTTTGAAATGTGACAGTATTAACATTGAACTATGTAATACGTGAGATTGTTACATCGCGTTAATGGTGCAGTAACGTCTCCTACATCTGCAGATTTGTTTTAGTTATTGGTGACATTTTATTATAACTATTATTTGCAACAAAATGTAATTATGCCATTAAAAAGCCTTTTCTTGTAATATACTGTTATTGCAGTATTTTTGGCCATCTTAAAGAGGCAATCCACGCACTTTTTTTGACACATGATTGAAGCAGGGGGTCTCCAGAGCTGATCCCCATTAATTTCAGCTCCGGGGACCCCTGCTTCGGAGGTACTTACCTCTGTAGGGGGTGCCAGTATCACTCTGCTTTTCAAAGTTCCAACGCCCTGCAGGCCAATAAGAAGCCGTGACGTCATCCAGTGCGGCTTCCTATTGGCCCACGTGACATGGAGCTTTAAAAAGCAGAGAGATACCGGCACCCCTAGAGATGCATGCAATGTCCTGTATATAATGTATACCCTGTTCACTTATGTAACTGTATTTGTAACCATGTATTATTTGTCATTTAACTCTGTGCCCAGGACATACTTGAAAACGAGAGGTAACTCAATATAAATAAATAAAATAAATAGAGGTAAGTATCTCCGGAAGCACAGGGTCCCAGGAGCAGTGATAAGCAACATTTGAGTGATTCGGGATGAGAAGGACTCGGGGCAAAAGCAATCTTATTTTTCTTTCAGTGATGACAGAAAGCTGTCCTCCTGTCAGTTTTTTTGTAACACTTTTTGTTTCCGGGATGGGAATTTAGGGCTCACTGGAACTGAAATGTGATATTATCAGCTGCTGGAACCCCGTAGTTCTGCTTCTTGAGACACTTAAAGTTGTTGCCATGAAAGATAGTGGTTCGTGCTGAATACTTTTGACTACCGAGAATCTCTTGTTCATCATCAGTAAATCACATGTCCTAGAATAAACAGGCAGAACCACTGCTTGTGAGTGGCCTAATTTGGTAGTCTTTTAAATGTATCATTTTATTTATATACCTCCAGCAGTGTACATGGCGCTTTACAAAATTACAACAACGTACCAAGAATGGGGATAAGCGAGGCAAGTAAATGTTAGCATAGGGCAAAGGAAAACCCTGTCCCAAAGAGCTTACAATCTAAGTTATAGTGGTTTCCCTCCCATGTGATCACAGATACTTAAATCCAATGTCACTATATTTTCACGTTAAAGGAGCAATCCAAGCGCTTTTTAAAAACTTTTAGTTTACTTTTGCATAGGATTGAAGCAGAGGGTCTCCGGAGCTGAACCCCATTCATTTCAGCTCCAGGAACACTCTGCTTCCGGAGATAATTACATCCATAGGGGGGTGCCCGTAGCCGCCCTGGCTGAGTTAGCTGGGGTTTAAAGTTTAAAGCGCCCCCGTCACTAGGGCCAATAGGAAGCCGAACCTGATGACATCACAGATTCCTATTGCCCCGCTCGGTGCAGGAGTTTTAAAATGCCACCATAATGTGAACCCTGGTAGCCGAGCGGAGTAGCTACCGGCACCCCTTACGGAGGTACGTATCTCAGGAAGCAGAGGTTAAATGAATGGGGTTCATCTCTGGAGACCCCCTGCTTCAATCCTGTGTAAAAAAAAAGAAATGTTTAAAAAAAAAAGCGCTTTGATTGCCGCTTTAAAAAGAAAAAGGAGAAATGCTTTTCCATCTATTACAGAATTCATTTTTGTTGTTAAGTTTGTGACTACTAGATCTTTCCAAAGCACAGTTACTATTATAGGTGGAACAGTACTCATTTTTGTGGGTACTGCAGACTGACCAAGTGTTTTAAAAAGACTGGGCAATTCCAATAAAGATGGGCAGTCAGTAGGTTTTCAGACAGACTGGCTACAACTACCACAATTCAGCCTGGCTGTAACCACTGGGGGCATATTTCTGTCTTCATCACCCTTCCCACAGTAGTAGAACAGAGAGAAACCACAGGGAACCAAACTAGGGCAAGAAAGAAAAACCCAATAACGAGACCATAATCAGTGAGGAGTAATGAGGCCAAGCAAAAAATGGGACAAAGAGGGGGCTGAGCAAGAATGGAGAGACAGAGCGCGCATAAGGAAACTGAGGGAGAGAAATAGGAAATACAGTATAGGAAGACAGAGAAAAGAAGAAAAGAAAGAGAAACAGTGAGGTATAGGAATGAGAGCAAAAGGGCAAAAAGAAGGGAGGGCCATTAAGTGCATGAAGAGATTGCAAAATGTTACAAAAAAAGAGGTTTTTTTTGGATAGACAGGAACAATGGAAAAAAACAGAGCCCTACTCATGGGAACAAAAAGCTATGCAAAAAGGAGAGAATTCGTAATCCATAAAAATGTATATCATTTATTGGTCATAAGGACAAGCAAGCGAAGGTGTCGCCCTACCAACGCGTTTCACGCCTAAGCACTTTATCAAGGTAAAAACCTGTCATTCCGGTAGATATATAGGGCTATATTTACATCAACAGCCCAAGGACGCCTTCAAGTGAATGGAGCATAGTGTCTTCTGCTGTTGGAAGATCTCTTATGGAATAGCACAGCTTTGTAGAAATAGCCCATAGCCTACCGTTATAACCCAAGAAAAGCTATGCTTGCATAGAAGTTCTGATGGCAGAATGAAACGCGCATTTGATGATGATGTCAGCAGTGCATCAGTAGCGTGACTAAGACACAGGTCTTAGTCACTGAATGCTCAGTACTCAGATATATACTTGATTTAAACACTCTAAGAATCAGTTAAACTAAGATGTGGGCCGAATCAGGAACCCACCTAGCATCAGTTAGGAAAGTATTAAATGCCATCTCACTGTACGGATCGGGGAGTCATGCCGCCCTCGGCACGCTCCCCGCTTATCTTCTGCCGCTGCCGGGGGTCCCGCTCCTCTTGCTCCACCTGCTGCTCGTGTTATCGACTCTCAAGGAACTGTCCGCCATGCTGGGCGCACGCGCACCCCGTTCGAAGCTTAATGCTTCCCTTTCCGGTCCGCCTCTGGACTCTGCCCACGCCGCACCATCAGCTGCCCACGCCAGCACGCGCAGGAGATGAACCGTCAGTAATTCACCTGGGCACCTCCCCATACCTGTCCTGTGCAGCGGAGTGGCCAATGGTGGTCACCACTGCTGACACACTTCCACATCACCTACTTCTCATTAGATGCTCCCTCCTATACATGCTCAGCTGTGCCACTGGCACATTGGCTGAGCATAATTCAATGTTCCGTTGTGTTCATTGCTTCCTAGCCTTCGCAGTCTTGTCTCCTTGTTCGCAGCTCTCTGTTATTGACCCGGCTTGTATTGGACTCCGCCCTTCTGTACTCCTGACCCCGGCTACCTACGACAATCCACACCTCTCCAACCCTGACCTCGGCACCCGTACAATGACAATTCTCCTCTCTCCAACCAGGACCCCGGCTAACAGTACCTGCAACGATCCATACCTCTCCAACCCAGACCCGGCTACCTTGACCAACCTACACTTCAGACACGCCCACGCGGCTGTGGGTGGTGTTTATATCCATCCCCACCGTGGCCCCGTGGTCACGCCTTGTTTGTGGTGAGCCCATCATGACAATCAGTAGTATGACTGCAGTCTCTATTTAAATCGCAGCTGAAGTAAGTGATTTACAGCCACTGCATAGGTCATAGAATAGCCTTGCAATGGAGTGAACCTAACCTTATAAAGGTACAGATATGTTTGGTCTTCACTGGTCCACTATTGGGATCTATTAGCTCTCCAATATGCTTAGATTCTTTACTTCTGCCACATTAATTAAGAAAGCAATAATATGATGTGGATTGCAATAGACAGCAATTAGCAGTATTAAGGAGTTTATATTATGCTGCATTTGTTCTGTAAATATTTACTGCCGTTTGTCAGCAAAAGTGCTAACTCCTAGGGGAAAAGACAGGTTTACTAAACTTGGGGAATTATATCTTTAATTCCATGATTTTTTACCTTTGTGAAGTATTAATAATCTGCATATGGACAAATGAGCATGATACAGACCATAATTAGTCCCTGACAATCTAGGGGAACTAGAGTATCTACGTGATAATCTACCGTTGTGTATCACCATACTGAGATATACTGGGATCTGCAAGCCCGGTGCTTCTTAGGCTGTGTCCATAGGATTGCAGCCGTGCGGAGGCTGAGGGAAAGCGGGTGCTTTCCCTGGCCTTGGTCCGCGCGCCGTCCAGGGGCGTGTCAGGGGGGGGGGGCCTGTGACGTCACAGAGCTGGTTCACCCTCATTGGGCGAACCGCTCACGTGACCGGCCCTGCGCTCCCGTGAGCGCCAAATCTAAAAATTTACTAAGACACACGCCTCCGCACACTTGCGGAAGCGTGCGCGAGCCCCTGCTAAAGCCGCTCTCATTGCGGCTGCAGGGGCTCACTGAGAAGAGTCAGCATGCCTCAGCACGGCGCTGACCCTGGACGCAGCCTTAGTTATACATCACTGAACAATAACTGTACAAAGCTATGTATGGGACGGGCACATCTACATGACCAGTTTATTTCTAATTAAGGAACATAATACAGGTTATTTTTTTTGGTGCAAGTAACCCTACATAGTACACCACTAGGATTTATGTGTGTTCCTCATTTTTTGTTCTGTGATTTTTTTTGGGATATACTGAGCACCTACGCGCATATTGAGGTTTTAATTTAGTTAGTTCTCTTTCTTTATTTCGAATTTAATCAAATGTATTTCTTTTCATTTAATAGAGGATGGTTGCATCATCAGGGATTCTCTCTCTCGTACATACATCAGCCGTTCTTCCCAGGTAGCACCCCTCTAATTGTTAATGTAGAGCTGAGCAGGGATCACCCCCCCCCCTTTCTGTGTCGTATTATGCTATGCAGACGCTTTCTCTTTGTTAGGGAATATTTTAGCTCTATTCACTTCTTACAAACTGGCGACAGCTAAAGAGCACTTGACCCCCGTAGTCTGCTTATAAAATCATAGCTTTTCTTCTGGTGTTTGCAATGGTCCAGTGCAGACAAAAGATGACAGCGGTGGGAACAGCTAATGTAATTAATGGGGGGGGTTGAATAATGTTGTGGTCTGCATTCTCTAAGGAGAAGCTTTAGATGGCTGGACGTATAACCAGCATAGTCCTCAGTATGTTTTTTGAGAAAGGTCCTGAACATGACCTCTCCATAACCCATCCTCTGCCCCCCGACCAGCAATACCCCGCCCAGAGGACTATGCTATGCTATTGCAATGGCAATACATTGGGTTTATAGGTGTTCTTATCAATATACAAAGGTTGTACATGATGGACATATGTCTTTTTTTTCAACTTAACTTACTATGTTAATATAAATCTTACAGAGTATCAGTATAGTATTTAAAAAGCGTTTTCAATGTTAGTTGTCTTAAAAAGGTTAATGAAAACAACATTTGATGGAGGAAACTATCAATACAGCTCGTAAAAAGAAATATATGCCCTGTTACATGCTCAAAAAACCTTTGGCAAAACAGGACCATACATGGAATTAAACAGCTTTAATGCAGCTCTATGCCAAGTTGTTTTCTGGAAAGGCATTCTTCTAATATAAACAGTTTGAAGCCAATGAACAACATAGCAATTCATTTTTATACAATCTCAAGAACAAAAGTGAGCTTAATCCCATGCAGAATTACAGTGTTCATACGGCTTCTGCTTAAAAGGAAATGTATTTAATATAGCATAACTTACAGATCTCTCTCTCTCTCAACATCAAACATATTCACAACCTGTTTTAAATTCCACAGAACAATGCCTCACTGTTTAATGGAGCACAAAATGCCTCTGCTACCTACTCATAAGTAGCATATGAGAACAGTTTGCCGTTCTGCTTATTCAAGCAACTCTCCCTAGTAGCAAACAACGTCCCACCACCATAATTGTCTTTCAACTATTCATCATTATAACTCTACAGAACAGCATTTGCTGCCAAACTTCTTAAAATAAGGTATTTGAAGCCTGTGCCGCCAGTTTGCCAAGTATAATAGATGTGAATATGAGGACCAGATCATTAAGCAAAATGCCCTGTTCTTACATTTATTTTGACACCGTTTTCATAATATTAGGAGAAAATGCCATCATTAAGGGTAATATATTGAGCGATACATTTGGGGGATGTTGTGAACGTCAGTGTTGCTCACAAACTTTGGGTGGCTGCACTAAAACAACCCATGTTTGTTTCTCATTGTTTTGGAAGTTGTTGTGAGTCTTTGGAATTCAGGCTACATCTCCTGCCCCATTTGTCCTCTGTGTTGTCAAAGAAAATAATTAAGTCCAAGCAGGGAGAAAAAAAAAAAAATCAATGCATATAAATGGGCACTAATGTTACAGCACCGAAAGAAAACAATCTTTTATTCACAGCCACGCAAAGTTTCTAGTAGCACAAATGTGTTAGGCAGCCATCAATCAACAGTGAGCCATCCACTAATACAAAATAATTCACGGATAATGGCGATATAAAATTTAAATAAAAACATTAAAAAAGCTGCATGGTAATAGACATGTTCAAGCGTGAAAAAAAGGAATTAACAGCAAGAGAATTAGGATGACAATATGCCCATTTGGCCATAATAAGTAAATCACTATCATTGATTTAAAAATCCATGCAAACACTTGCTGTCGTGTTATTGCTACAACCCTATCAGATTACATAGTTATAAGCTAATATTACAGAGTAACAAACGGAGACAGTTAACTAGTGCATGCAACTATATGCTCTTGAGTCTTGAGGCTGCTAGAATAAGATCTCTTCAGTACGTATTTATATACAGTATTTGAACGGGAAGATCGTGTCGAGTTGATCAGCGCTAAATTCACCTGTGTATTGCCTACTTTTCTCCTTTTCAGAAATCATTATGGCCACCAGGTTGGCCTTACTCAGGAGGGCCAATAGGAAGCTGTGATGTCACTGTGGCATGACACTGAAGTTTCCTACTGGATGATCCCAGCAGCCATCTTTACCTGCAAATGCAAAGGTCAATTTCTCTGGACTTGAGGAGTTCCTAGAGCTGACTTCTCCATTCAAATTCAATACACGTGTGGGGGACTGCTGATTTAAACCAGTCTTAATTTATGAGTTGCAAGTAATTTATTCAAAATCTAAATCTAATATACAGTATAACTTACACAGTTAACAAATGCAAAACAAATGTATTTAATTTGGTCAACACACATTCCCAAATTAACTGCACTGCAGACAGGTAATCAGAACACCAGTGTCCACTATAGTCTACGTCCAGAATACATGTCCTATTGCTCTCTCAATATTAGTATTAGTAGAGATGTGGGAACTTGCCAAAGTTGTGTTTGCAAATTATTATTATTTTTTTTTAATGTAAGTTCTAAAATCCATTAAAACGTTTGATAGAACTTTAAAGCCCAAATATTTCAGGCAAAATGTTCGATTTTTGGTCATATTTTGTGGCTTAAGAGTTTGACAATGTATTTTCTAAAAAGTGCTTCCTGAAATGCAGGAGATGAGAAAGGTCTAAAATAGGGCTTTTGCTATGAGCTATGAAAGAGATGATGGAGAGGTCTGTAATAGGGCTTTGGGAGGGTAGCAGAAATATCTCTGAAAAGGGACTTTTGAAGAGGAGACAAGGGGTCTGTAATAGGGCTTTTGGAGAAGAGCAGACAGGTTTGTAATATGGCTTTTGCTAGAGAGGAAAGAATAGAGAGGTCTGCGGTAGGGCTTTTGCTGGAAAGTAGAGGAGAAAAATAGAGGCCTTAAAATACAGCTTTTGGAGGAGAGAGAGGCCTGAAATGGGTTTTTGGAGGAGAGAGGGGCCTGAAATTGGTTTTTGGAGGAGGAGAGAGAGGGGCATGAAATAGGGCGTTTGAGAAGTGGAGAAGGAGATGATGTGGAGAGAGGTTTGTAATGGCTTGTGCAGAAAGGGAAAGGTAAGAGGTAGGGGTTGAAAGGAGAGGTCCTATTTAGAATAGCACCCTTTGATTATATATAGGGTGACCAGATTTTCAAAATGAAAAACCGGGACACTTAAAAAAATTATTTATAAAACAATGTACATCACGTCACGCCCCCTGTTGCCATGACAACGAGACACTAACGTCAGGCGGTGACATGTTGCCATGACAATGTGGCATCACCATAATGCGTCACACTGTCATGTTAACTTGATGCCGCGTGACGTCACGGAACGTCTTGTTGTTATGACAATGTGCATTACGTGACGTCGCGCACCCATGTTGATGGAATTTGGAGGGGAGGATACAGCCAAAGGCAAGATAAATATATAATAAATAGATCTAAAAAAAATTATCTCTGGGTTAGCCTTTAATAGAAGGTGGCAACCCTGGCTGCAGTGTGTGTTTCTGTATACAGAGGTGGGCCCTGCAGTGTGTGTTTGTGTATAGAGGTGGGGGCTGCAGTGTGTGTTTCTGTATACAGAGGTGAGCCCTGCAGAGTGTGTGTGTGTGTGTATAGAGGTGGGGGCTGCAGAGTGTGTGTGTGTGTGTATAGAGGTGGGGGCAGCAGTGTGTGTGTGTGTATATAGAGGTGGGGGCTGCAGTGTGTGTTTGTGTGTATAGAGGATTTCACTATCATAAATAAATGAAACAAACCACTTTGCAGTCTGAAATCTGAAATGTACTTTCTAATCTCTACTGTAGTTAATAAAAAATTAACACATTCATTAAAATTACATAAATAATGAAGACATTAAAACTAAATAATTGACTAATTAAAATTAAATAAAAAATTAAGGCATTAATTAAAATTAAGACATTTAAAACATTTTTACATTCCTCATTGCTGACCTGACCTTGTGGATTGTGTATATAATATTACAATTTGCAAACTAAATAGGGGAAATAGGGTTGTGCATTATAAATATATGTTGCTACTTACAGTACTTATTAGCTCTGCTAGGAGGTGGATTAAGAAGGTAGACTAGACCAGTCTGGTCACCCTATATATATATATACCTCCCAAAACACTAATCTTATACAACATGTAGAGAGTAACCTGTCAACAAACCTGAGACATCTGGCAAATAAGCGAATTTGAATATGCTAAATATATTTAAATTCGCTTATTTGCGAGATATCTCCGGCGTGTTCACAGGTATCTTCACTCCATGTGTGCAAAAGCCATACTTCTGGAAGGGAGTCAATATGGTCCATTAACTGGGTGAATGTCCTGTAAATGTGGGTCGTTTAGCAACGATTTTTGTGGGGGAAAAAAGTGCACATTTCCCCCTGGTTTGCAAACGCCTTCTCTAATAAAAGTTGTAGGTAAAACTTCCTATCATACACCCCATCTCCCTTCCTCTCTGCACTTGAATGGGAAACAATGGACCACATTTACTGAGCTTTGCTGGAAGGTGTCTTAGGCCTCGGACACGCTTACCGCTGGCGTGCTGAGGCGCGCTGAGGCTCAGGGAAAGCGGGTGCTTTCCCTGGCCTTGCGGTTGCTTACCGCAAGCGCTCTCAGCAGCCGTCAGGGGGCGGTCCGGGGGCGGGCGCGTCACTGGCCGGGGGCGGGCCAGTGACGTCACGGAGCTGGTTCGCCCTCATTGGGCGAACCGCTCACGTGACCGGCCTGTCTCGCCGGCAAGCGGGGGAATTTAAAATTCCCCTAAGACCTGCGCTTCCGCAAGCGCGCGGAAGCGCAGGTGAGCCCCTACTAAAGCCGCTCTAATTGCGGCTGTAGGGGCTCATTCCACCAGCAAGCAAGGAACATGGCCGAGGCCTTAGGCTGCGGACATAGTGCACGCGATGGCGCGCGCGGCAGCATGAACAAGTTTATGTAAGTGCACCAGTCCGGCCATGCTGCCCTTGGAAATGTAGCGGTGAGTGTTACAATGTGATCAAATATAACAGCATATTCATCATATAGTCCATATACATATGGGATTTGGAGAAGAGTGTTGTTCTTATTTTATTTGACTATGCTTATTGCAGATTTCTTCACATAAAGGTTTCCCATCACACATAACACCCTATTATTTGGGATAATTCTACAGAAAGTAATGTTATCCATAGCGAAGTGAGAAAAGGTGATAGAGGATAGTTGAATTTCAATTATGGCTCACTGGAGAAGTTAATAAAGGTTCAGCAACTCTACCACCTGTGTGATCCTCACTGATGCAGCCCATCCCTTCTTGCTTTCTTTCTGATCATAATAATAACTTTATTTTATATAGCTCTTTTCTCCCCATGGGATTCAAAGCGCTTCACAATGACATCATAGTGCGCGCTACGCAGCACACAGGAATTCTACAGACACAGTCCCCATTGGGTGATATTGTTTACTGCACCGAAATTATAAACTAATAGGATTCATGTTCTCTCCAACCCCCCCCTCCAACTCCCCCACCCCAAGTAAAATTACAAGTTAAACAATATTATGGGACAGGACAAGGGGGAGATAGGGACAGTATAAACCAACTAAACCTTAAGAGTTTTAGCATAGTAAAGATCAATACTAATAAAGTATTTGATACTGAAAGGAGAAGTTGCAACTAGATTTTTTTTTGTTTCCTTGTAGGTGGTAAGCAGGGGGCCTCTGGAGCTGGACCGCGTTGATTTCAGCTCTGGGGACCCCTTGCTTCCCAAGATACATACGTAGGCGCTGCCGGCAGCATGCTCAGCTGGGTGAAGAATATGGAAGCCGTGTTGGCTTCCTCTCGCCCTGAGTAATATGAGGGATTTAAACCTCCATGGAGCAGCGGCACTCCCTACGGAGGTATCTTGGGAAGCAGAGGGTCCCCAGAGCTGAAATGAACGCGGCTTCATAGACCTCCTGCTTCCCAGCCTGGGGGAATCTTTTCCTCCCCAATGTAATGCTGCTTTCAATTTATCAGATGTGTTACATGCACCATCGAAGTAGTGGTAACCTGTTAAACATATTGCTGTCACTGGCTCAGTTTAATCCTGTGTGGGACTGCTCCGCGAGCAATAATATAATAGCATACCATTGCTATATATAGTGTTTTGTGTTTATCTACACTAACTCCGTTATCAGATTTATCTTTCCTTTAACATGTAATGTCATCAACGGCCTTGAGATCTAATTGTGAGTGATCTAATTAGAGGTTTCCAGCTCTTAAAAAACGGCTGCATCAAAGAGACAACAGAGCTCTACTCATACTGCAAGAAAAGGTACAATAAGTACCTGCAAGCAGCTGGTATCCATTAGGTATAAGCCATTGAGTTGCAGTATATACAACATACCTACAATTTTGTATATACTGCAAACTATTGTCAAATAGTTATCAAAGTATTTATTTTGCCTACATTGAAATGAGAAGTCATTTCTACTTGTTTTTTGTTTTTTTACCCATCCCCCTTTTTTTTAACAGGGTGGGAACTGCCCTGAGCCAAAAGCCCCTATTTTCTGCTCCGGGGACCCCTGGTCTCCGAGATATGTACCGGTAAAGTTATCGGGTTTAAACACAGGGGAAACACAATCACTGCCAAATCTCAGGCCAACAGGAAGCTGAAATATCATGGGCTGTGGCTTCCTAATGGATGGCCATGTAAATCCGCTGTAAAAACCAGGAAGTAGCAGCGGTAACTTTACCAGCAAGTATGTCTGGATCTGTGCGCACCCCAGAGCTGAATATAATGCGGTTGATAGGGATAGAGAGAGAGAAAGGGGTGATGGGGAGAGAGCAAGATAAAAGGAAGAGAGAGAAAGGGGAGAGGGGGAGAGAGAGAGGTTTTGGGGGGGAGATAGGTGATGGGGGGGGAGAGTGGTGATGGGAGGGAGGGAGAGAGATTTGATGGGGGGGAGGGAGAGAGAGGTGATGGGGGGGAGGGAGAGAGAGGTGATGGGGGGGAGAGAGAGAGAGGTGATGGGGGGGGGGGGGGGAGAGGGGAGAGAGATACCAGTGACTTTATATATTTTAATAAGGAAAGCTCAAGAAAAAAAAAGTGTATGCGCAGGTTATAGTCACTAATTATTTTATTTTTTCCTTCCGCTGATCTGATGGTGCGGCCCGAGTTTTGCAATTGTATTTAATAATTGGCCCCCAAGGTATTCTGAGTTTGACCGGCCTGATCTAAAGGATGCATTTTTTATTTTTTTTACGGAATAATACATTTGCATACACAATGATCACATATGGAAACACAATCAAACTTCTAAAGAAGAAAACAGAAACCAGCAGCAACGAGTCATTCACCAGATACAAGGTAAACTGATATTAAAGAAAAGGGTGTTCAATATTTAACAGGTCTGTTCCATAATTAATGATGCCAAGAGCTTCAGGACAAAGTTTGAACACTAGAGATAATTCATTTTGGTGAAACTAAATGGCATGTTCACTTTAAAACCCTCTGAAACTTTTAGATAATCAGATTTGGGCATATAGCTTGTATTATGTTCCTTTAAGCTTGAACAGTGTTTGACATGGATCACTCATACTTTGTTCTACTCATAGGGGATTACTTAACTGCCATACTTGAAACCTTTATAGATATACTTTGCTTATTGTTTAGTGACTTGTGGGAATTGTCTTACGTGTCGGACTTCGAGCACAGCACACTAATTGTGGAATCATTTGGAATTATTAAGATGATTGATATAACTTGCTGCTACAACAGACATTATATCTTCCATCTGAGCTCATAATATTTATTACAGATCAAGTAGTCAATGTCTATCTCAACAAAGAGAACATCCTAAACAGCACGCAAGTTTAGGGCAGCGTATCATACTAGCGACCTCCTCGTGAGTTATTGCTGCAGAAAACCCTGCTAAGTATACGTATAATGTACACTTCCATACGAAAATGAGGTATACCGTATTGGCCCGAATATAGTGCAATGTTTTTTCCTAAAAATGTCCTTCTGAAAACTGTACTCGTATTATATGCGCAGCCTGACATTTTTCACTGGGGGGGAAAGCCGGAGGAGGTGGCTTGGGCGCTGATTGTGCTGGTCGCATGTCAGCTCTGCTCCGGCTCAATAGAGGGACAATTAGAGCAAAAACAGTGATAAAATTTCCCCAGAAAAATATTAAAAAGACCCCTAGGCAAGGGGGACACACCGCCTGCAAGACACCGGGAGTAGCGGGAGCCAGGGAATAGCTGCTGCCACCGAGACCGTGGACCTGTCTTGTCGCCCCGGCGGAGAAGCAAAATTGCCGCCGAGCAGGGGAGCGATAAACAGAGGGCAGTGAGCCAGAGAGACGTGGACTGCCGCCAGAGCGGGTGAGCACGGCGCTACCTAAGAGAGAGCGAGGGTGACCAAGTACACACTACTGAAGATGAGCTGGGAGAAGAAGAAAATGAGGATGATGACATTGAGTTATAAATATAAAATCAGTTATAAATACGAAAACTGTGTCAAATTTGTTACGTTTTTACCTCGAGGTATATTCAAGACCTTTTATTTTTCATGTAGAACACCTTCAAAACTTTAGGGTCGTATTATGTGTGAGGCCGTACTATATTTCGGGCCAATTCAGTATATCATATGTACAGTGTGAACACAAAGGAAAGTTTGTTTTGCCTCTTTTCAGAAGACAAGGAAAACAAAATATATATATTCTTTTAAATAGTAGATAGGATTGTCACTTTCAATATTCTGTCAATGCGGACGTCAATTAATTATTAATTAATTATTATTATTCATTATTAATTAAAGTCAATGGGGAATTTCGTCTGAAAATGGATAAAGAATAAGCCCATTAGCCTTCATGGACATATTTAAGTTGTCAGCTGCAATGGAAGCAACTTTATTCTGAACCTACTGAATATAACCAGGCATTTTATACAAATAGGTTGAGTATGACAACACACACTAACATGATATTCACAAAGGCCACCTATGCAATATACTGTAAAATTGACCTCTGTTCTGGAGGAGAGCCCAGCTCCATTCAAATGAATAGCTTCACAGCACATGGAGTGGGAGCTCTATGGAGAATAATCCCTGGAACACTATTTTACGCTTCTCAAAATGTATAATGAATGTGAAAAAAGAAACTGAGTAAAAATATCAATGCAAAATATAAAAGAGGAATACTTTCATTCCACACACAGCATGGGACCATTCGTGAGAAAAACACAGCATCTAAAACAGTGAGCTATACCAGGGGTGTGCAAACTGGGGGGCGTGGTGGTTACAGAGGCCCTGCGCTCTTCCCCAAGGAATTTAAATTAAATGCCGGGGGATCTCGTGAGGCCTCTGCAACTTCCCTTACCTTGTCTTCGGCGACGCGTTGCCATGAAATGACGCTATGGGGTCACGTGACCCCGCTGCGTCATTTGACGCCGAAGACAAGGTAAGGAAGGGGACGTGAACACGGGGGGGAGAGCAGGCAGGGGGGCGCAGCGGGGAAAGTTTGAGCATCCCTGATCTATACTATTAGTACTCAAATTCTAGTTATTCAAATGTAACCAATACGTTTGTTATGTGTAAACGTGGTATTGACTATCAAGCAATGTCATTGTAATACAGAACATTGGGAAGAGGGCCTACAATGCAAACCGTTTCCCATCTGCCTTCTCCCTTTCTACGAAGGAGATATTCTACGGAGAACTAGCAAGGGCGTCATTAGTTTTGGTCATCATACACTTTCTTTAATGTAATCTGAAACGTTTATATTGTACAATGAGCGGCTGATTTAAAGCCACATTTAAAAAAAAGAGTTCAGCGCTGCACAGCTAAATATAATTCAAATTAAAAAAAAGTGGGTATTCGGTGGGGTGGCCGAAGCCAATTCACAATAAGAGGGTCATTTATCAAAGTCATCTGGCTGCAAAACGGCGGCAAAAAATAGCAGCAGATTATAAAAAAACAAGCCCACTGAAATAATCAGAGGTCTTTGTTAAATAACTCTGGTTCTATTTGTTGCCTCACTTTGCACTTTGATACATAACCAGCTAAATCTACAATATCAAGAATCTCGTACTGTGAAAAATAAAGTAGCTTCATTTAAGCCATGGCATAAAAAAAAAGAGTCAAACTTTCAGTCAACATGGTTAAGTAAATATATTATTGTGCCTGTAGATATTTGAGGTGTCCCGGGTTCTTGGTATTGCAGACTCATTGAGACTTGTTTTTTGCCTATAAGTGAAAAGACATGGCCAGGCGCATAGTCAAGGGAAGGAAACAGATCATTATTTCAACAGAGGACATAGCCATCTTTTCCCCGTTTCATAGACCCTCTGCTTTTCCATGGCTGCTATATTCTAGCCAGTTCAAGGCCATCAGCACAAGCAGCACAATAAAAAACCGTCACACATGTTGTGTGAGTCTGTACTGAGACAGCCGATGAACCCTTAGCCAGGTTTCCAAGTCATCCCCCATTACCCTTAATGCTCCCAGTACTGCACATGGTCCTAAAGTGCAGCCACCCACAACATACTGTATATAATTCCAATGGGCCAGGAACTATATGGCTGAATTGTGCTCGTTTGCAAAAACGACGAGGTGCAGAATGCCTGATGTGTAACCCCCCTTCCCCGGCACCCGAGGGGTGTCACATCTGGTAATTCCAGAATATATATATATATAATCAAAAAATAAATAGATGATACCGTTCTGTGGCTAACGAAATGCTTTTATTTGTGCGAGCTTTCGAGATACACTGATCTCTTCTTCCGGCGATGTTACAATGAATGAAGCAAGCAAAAGGTATACTTAAAAACAGTGTCTATTGGAATGTTATCTGTGCTGGACCTTCCCCCGGTGTGGATGTGTTTTATGGCTAGAGGTGTCAAAAGGTTCCTGAAAGCAAGTGATGTAAGTGTGTGTGTGTGTATCAGTGTGAATAAAAATGAATGGAGAGCCCACAGTATATACTGTACAGTGCTTTACAAAAGGTGTGTGGAGTGGGAGTGGATATAAATGGTGTGGGTGGGTGTGGAAATGTGAGAGATTGTAGCACAACTAAAAGTGTGTGTGGATACTTTGTAGTCCCTATTGGTGTATAGGGATGGAAAAACAAGGAGTATTAGTATGTGTAAGAGACAGCTGTGTGTGCATACATATAGCACAGTATGTACAGACATGGCCTTTAGCGCTCATGGGAAGAGAGTTCACTTGTTTTAGTAATGACTCATAAAATTTCGATCTCTGTTTAGGCCACTGCTAAGTGTCCCAAACAGTTGCATAAATTTGTATTCATGCAACCGGCTCTCGGTGTTTTAAGATTACCTTTGAGTATGGCAACCCTCAGATCGTTCATCTTATGGCCAGAGTCAGAGAAATGTTCGCCAACAGGACTGTCTCTTGTTCCGCGTGTGATGCTGTGGCTCGGCTAACACGGTACTGATACCTCTACATGTATATATATATATATATATATATATATCCTATAATGGAATACTAGCTACTTTTCATATGAAGCTTCCTGCTTGAACATTGTCTCTTGTACCATACTTTGCCTAAGTGTTTGTTACATTATAGCAGACACACTTTACTTGATTACATAGTTTCATTACTACTATGTTATTGGTTGGACATGTTTACATTAGGGAACTTTGATGTTTTGTGAGTGTCTATTCAAGCGTTAGTGTTTCATTTCTGTTCCATGGGGTTCTTGTGTATAGACCGTCCGCCGGTCATAGTGGTGGGAGGTTGATTGCATGCCTCCACACCCTTAAGTGTTATATCCCTCACCCAGTATATACGCAGTTAATTGGTAGAGGTTGTTCATTTATTAAGCTATTTCTGGTGCTAGCAATACATGTTTACAGTATAGAGACACTATATATTTCAGAATGTTTATCTGTGTGTCTTTGTGACAACTCAGCCACTGGTGTTGTACCTGGTACGCTATATATCTGGCACGTGACATCATACTCGTGACATTATAATGAGTTGCAGACATCCTTAGCCTTTTAGACACACACACACACACACACACACACACACACACACACACACACACACAGTTATGAGGCTCCATGTTATCAGCTCACTCAGGTGACTGATACTGCAATGTAGCAGCTACAGACTACTGACTTAAATATACATTTTCAAAAGAAATACACAAAATGCATGTCCCTGCATTCAAGCAGCCAAAATGCTGGATTTATTTTATAAAAGCATTCTATTTGCCCCAAGAAAAGCTACACAGTCTGCATTTCATATGGATCATGTTTGGGATGGCTTCCTCCCATGTTCCCTTTCCTCCACCCAATCATAGTCACCCTCACATTAAAACCACCAGTTATCATTTAGACCAGTGATGGCCACCAACAGGTCTGGTTTTCTGGATGTCCCTGCTTCAGCACAAGTGGCTCAGTCAATGACTGAGCCACCAGTACTGAAGCAGGGATATCCTGAAAACCTAACCGGTTGGTGACGCTTGAGGGCTGGAGTTGGCCACCCCTGATTTAGCCCCAGATAGGCAGAAAGAAGTGAGCTTCAGTACTGTATAGTGTTTGTAGTAAGCCTAAAAAGATACTTGAGCTTGAGCTGCAGGACCAATTTTTATACCTCGCTAGATATTACAAAAGAAAAAACATATACAGGAAAAAATGAAATGAAAAGGTGTAAATAAAGACAAGATTTGTCCATATGTTTCTAATGCATTTTCCATTAGTGTAGCAATTCCTCCTCCCAGCCTCTCAAAACAGAGGTTCTCCCCTGAGTTCATTCATAGCCCCCTGGCCTCCTGATTGCTGCTTTATATTGGCCTCCACACTGAGCTCTGTGCCGTGGCCATTTTTGTGTCCGGCAGGCAAATATTTTTGCCCAGTGCTGGTTCAGCAGAAACTGGGGCTTCCCCGGAAGTCGGGGACCAGGAAGCAGTTTGAAACGAACACCCGGTTCATGCAAGTTAAAAAAACAAAAAACAAAAACGTGAGCAGTGTGGATTGCTGCTTTAATATTATATGTGGAAGTGATTCCTGAGCATTTACAATGTTCATCCATGTTGTGTTAATTTTGCCTGAGAACTGCAGCGCTCTGTGTATTTTCGTCTGTGAGTTTATGGATCCCGAGTTCTCGTAGAGCAGTTTGCTTTTTTTGAACATATTGTAGTACTAAGCAATAACCGCGCACTTTTCAAGGGAAGTTGAATACCACAATATTGAACTTAGTGCTATTTTAAAAGATGGATCAATTGGGCTGACTGATCAGTTTTTAGTCAGGTTAGATTTTGTGGTGAATTAACTCTGTGTGGGCCACTAATTGTGCGCCTTGACAGAGGCCCCTGTGGGGTAAGCTATGACGCTGTCTTATCCAAGCTAGAAAAAAGTTCAACTCCATTCAAATGAATGGGGCTAAAATCTTCTCCAGCGCAGGTAAGACTGGGAGGGGGGACAGAGCTGTATCCCAGTAGGGTACTTTTAACTTTAGGGAACTTTTGACCCTTTGGGTGCCCAATGACATAGCTACCACGTCGTGAGGCCTGGCACGCCAGGGGCCCTATAATATTGTAGCTACGTTGTGTGGGTAAATAGCGACCAAGCGCTGAACACAATCTGACCGGACTAGTAACAAAAGAGCAGGCTCTTCCTCTTCCATGTAAGGCTGAGTCCATGGTGCAGGTGCCTGTCAGCAGATCCTCGAAACAAAGACAAAAAATGTTGTCTCGTCAAAAAACAGCCGCGCCATCGTTCACGTGCGCGCGCTCTATGGATGTTCCTATAGACTCAATGTGTTTGATCGCGGTCGCTCTAAGCATGGATCTGACCTAAGTCATTAGTGTGCAATATTAGTGAATAAGGAGGTGCCAACACCCTTAAGTGCTTACTAATGCAATTAACTGTGATAAAAATATTAGAGTAACAAGTGCAAAATCAAGTGATAAAAATTATATAAGGTGTCGGGAGAAAACTAAGTCATCAGTGGCATCGCGATCATGTGATAGCTCCCGAGGAGATCACGTGACCCTGATGTGCCAGAGGCTGACACTTAAAGTGTCAATATAACAACAAGAGCGTTTTCCCCGGCTGTAATACAGGTGCATTGGTTCATGTGTGTTTGAATTTTTAAAGGTCCCCTCACTTACAAAACAAAATTCAGGTGATTGTACAATTGTTTATATTATAAAAAGTAAAGCCCAATTGTCTCTATAATTGTTTACATGACAACAATGCTCCATATAAATCTGCAGCCATGTTTGCAGTGCGGGTAGGCAAGGAGAAGCTGATAAAGCAGATGTATAGTATGGTATGGTATGTTATGGTGAAGAAACACGGAAAGGAGTCTACTCCTCAATCCATCTGTCCAAGAAAATAGAGACTTAACTTATATATATATATATATATGTTCAATCTTCACTTTCTTTTAAATAGTAATATGCTTTCAGCTGTCTCCTCGCTCCATGAAGAAGCAGCAAGGCGAAACACATGTAGAGTGGGAGCTGCTGGGGTGACCCTGAGACGTTATGATGTGCTAATTCTGTACTGCTGACCTGAGGACTCTCACTACTTCTGGCCCTGCTATTCTGCTGATGTTTGGAACGGTGGGGAGATCGAAGATTAACCAGTTCTCAAGTGAATTGATTCTGTTTTTCTGAGGATCCAACACACAATCTCTATGGTGAATAAGTATATCTCTTTTTTACCCCCACTGTGTTTGGAAGGATTTCATGTGTTATTTTGATACTAAGATCTTTATCAATATTGGATCTACCAGGACATTATCTCACTTTATTGGGCGGGTCTTGTGATTTTTCATTACACACTGAGAACGGACTATATCTATTCAGTCTTTTTTTCACTGACACTAGCTCTTTAATTATCTTTGGGCTGGTAACAGTCTTGTGATTAACATTCTGCTGCATGTGTGGTTTGCATGTGATATTAGACCAGTGTTATTATTAGTGTGTCCCCTAGGTCATTTATCACATTTTTGACCGTCCGGTCTTGATGACCCAGGGAACTTGTTTCCCTGGGCTCTCACTTTATACCTTTGTTGCATTAGCCTGATATTTGTGTCAAGGTTAGACCTATGTCTTTGCATTATACGATATGCACTTACCGTGTCTATTTTGGGGTACCACTCTTTTGGTTTTAATTATGTTTTAAGTTTGTTATATTTGAAGACATTAAAGTGAATATTTTCTAGGGATATTTGGAGTGCTCATTATTGAGATTTCTTGTGTTCTCTTTTGTGCTATATTTACCTTGGTCTCAGAGCACCGACCAGTTTCTCTATTTTAGAGTGTATTCTATTGGTATACCCTATTACTATTAGGTGTGTATGCGGATTCTGTCTGTTTGTGTATATATATTTTATTCTCTAAACCCACAGATTCTGAATCTCAACCAACAGAAATATATGGTTGGAGCAATATGGAACAGCAGCTCATTCGAGATATGGAGTCGGAATTCTCGGAAGACGTTGACACTATTCCAAACGAAGCACTTAACTTATTGTAATTCAAGCCTAGATCTACCTTTTGCCCTCCCTTTCAAACGTGTTCTCAGATTGAGGTATTTGCTGCGTTGGTGACAAAAGATATTTTACAGCTGTCTGATCACTCTGGGGCAAGAAATGTGTCCTTTCCTGAATGGTCAGCAATAACAGAATTACAAAAAATGACCACAGTTGAATTCAAACCTGCAGATAAAAAGGAGGAAATGTTGTGGTCTGGCCAAAGTCTATGTACGAAAGGGAAGCCTTAAAACAACTGCGAGATCCAATGTGCAATCTGGAGCTAACAGCAGATCCAACAGAAAAATTCAAACAAGAATTGGATTATATTTTTCATGAAGCCTGCTCACTAGGCAGAATAACTAATAAGAATAGGGATAGTCTTATTTCCAAACACTCAATCGTATCTACTTTTTATCTTCTCCCGAAGGTGCATAAGAACTTATCCCATCCGCCAGGGAGACCCATTGTGGCTGGTATTGGTAGCCTATGTGAACCAGTTAGTAGCTTTCGTGACACATTTATTTCATCCATTGGTTGAAACTTGTCCGTCATACATTCATGACACCATGGACGTTTTATCAAGATTAGATGGCATTGCTGTGGATGTCAATACTATTGTGGCTACATGTGATGTAGAGGCCTTATATTCATCAATACACCATCATGATGGACTTAAGGCAGCTAAACATTTTTTGACATCGCAATTGAGCTCCAATCTAATTAACCTTCTTATGCAGCTTCTTTAATTTGTTCTGACACATAATTTTTTTGTTTTTAAGAACAAATTTTATCTCCAGAAAATAGGTACTGTGATGGGGGCTACTTGTGCGCCCTCATACGCTAATTTGGTTTTGGGATGGTGGGAAAGGGAGGTTGTATTCTGTGATGACAATCTTCACTTTACTGTCCATGTTTTGTTGTGGTTGAGATACATTGACGATATCCTCATCCTCTGGCAGGGTTCTTCAAAGGGATTTGAGGATTTCGTCGATGTTCTCAACCACAAAGAATTGAATATCAAACTCACTTTCAAGCAAAGCACGTCCACGGTAGACTTCTCGGATCTCCGAATTAACATAGACCCTATGGGTAATGTTGGTACTGACATTTACAGAAAAAGTGGTTCTACCAACTCAATTCTACATGCTACAGTTTCCACCCCCATTTTCAGATACAAGGAATACCTTACAGTGAGTTTATATGCTTAAAACGCAATTGCTCAACAGATGACATTTTTAAAGAAAGCGTAATTGAGCTGAAGACACGTTTCAAAGACAGGGGTTATAAACAAAGTATTATTAACAAAGGTTATAATCGTAGTTTGAAAAGCAATCGTTCAACATTATTACAGCCTAAAATCAAATGTGCTAACCCTAAGATAAGATTTAGAGGGACATATAATGACCGTTGGTCCGAATTAAGAACCATATTACAAAAACATTGGCCAATCTAATGTATAGATAGCGACTTGAAGCTAGCCCTAGGAGATAAAGTCAACCTAACGAGTAGGCGTAGCCCGAATCTACAGGATTGACTAGTACATAGTCATTACGTCCCACATATAAATCGAACCTTTTTATCTACCTACACTAAAAAAGGGTTTTATAAATGTAACGGCTGCTCGGCATGTCGACTCATTCTACAAACGGATTCCTTTAGTACAAGCGATGGTACTAGATAGTAGAAGATTGGCTATTTTATGAATTGCAAGTCCAAAGGGGTAATTTACTACACCATCTAACTTGTCCCTGTAAACTTATATATAATCGGTATGACAACCAGAGAAGTTAAACAAAGAATACTGGAACATTCCAGAAATATAAAGTTTGCTCAGAGCGACTTGGACTCCTTCAAAAAAATCACCTCTGTTGCCAGGCATTTTTTGAATAAACATGATGCAGATAATACTCTGATGCTTGCTTTTGCAATTGACAAGGCATCCCTGGGAAACAGAGGTGGTGATTTGGAGAAAGTTTTGCTCCAAAAGGAATACCGCTGGATAGTACAATTAAATACTATTTTTCCTTTTGGGCTTAATGATCATTTGGGCTTTGGAATGTTTCTTTAACAGTTTAACTACTGTCGTTTGTATCCCTCACTCTGTTTTAGTATTTATTGTTGTAGCAATTTATTATTTTTATATCCATATATTTTTGTTTGGTACTAACAGTTTGTTTCTTCTTTTTCTTTTCCCTTTTTCCTTTATATTAGGGATAAGTTTATTCTTTGTTTAATATATTTATTCTGGTCTATATATCTTGCAATTGATATGTATTTATGCTACAACTGGATTCATGAGGGAATTATGTTGTTACACATGTATGCAGGTTAAAATCAGACGTCTGCATGGAAGATTTGTACGGCAGCGTCCTGAGCAAGTCATTCGGTGATTTCTCTGCTCTGTCGGTGACGTTGGCAGGAAGATTGGTGAATCCTGCACGGCAGTGGAGCGATATCTGCGCATGTGCAATTACTTTACCGAAACAGCTGGGGTTCCCCTCTTGTCATCACCTTACTGACCCAACCCTCTAATTATGTAAGCGACGGCTGTGTTAGCTACCCGTCACAGGTGTCATGTGATCCTTTTTGGTTCTCTGATTGGCTGTGGTGGAGGGGGCGGCAGCCGCTGTTGATTTTAACGTTTGTATTTAATGCGCCTCGTTTGCTTCACACTTCACTCACTCCGGGAAGAAGCCCACCCTATGGGCGAAACGCGTTGAGTGTTTCTGACACTCGTGAGACCTCCTTAGGACCCTTTATTTTTTGCCATTTTTTCTCTCCCCTGTTTTGGATTTAGTAGTAGCGGATGATTTGATCCATAGGATCTACACAGGATTCTATCATGCATCAGGGACCTTATACTATCTTGGATTCCGGATTGCTTTCACCGTCAGCCGAGTATCACCCATTTTCTTAGTATCACCATTTTATAGGAGTATCTACCTGTGTAAGCATCTATATACCAGTCCATTGATGGTGGCTTTAATTAGGCTGTGTGTGCTATGCACTGGTATGTCTCCTTGATATAGTCCAATTATTTTTCATTACTTGCTGCAGTGGGTATTTATTATCCATGACATTTTTTGTATTTTTCATTTACCCTCTTTACCCCTTGATTTATGCATTATTTATTATTGTATATTTTTTTCGCATACATATAAGCTTATTTGGATATATCTATGGTGGACAGTTATTTTTCTGACCATTAGAGTATATGTGATTATTACATAGTATTTGCATTTTTACTTGGGGGAGTTTTCTTGATAGTTCCATCATATATACACTTTATAGGGTTCATGCTTAGATATAGCCTGTTCATGTGGTGAGAGACGGGAGAATAGTTTTACTGGCCCAGTGGACAACTTGGGTTTACTGGTTCCTAGTCGGTAATAGTGAGGCTGTACCCATACATTTGTAAATTGTTTTGCAGACTTATAGGGGTGTTATTTTTGGATCTGCCTCACTTGACTGACAGTCGCCCTTTTCACTTTTATTGATCACTTATTACTATTACTATTTTTTTGCTACACCTCCTCTTTACAGACTTATAGTTTCTAATGCCCTATTAATAACTATAATAATGATCATTATTTATTCACTGTGGAATATATTCACTTATTAGTTTCTTTATACATTCGCCTATTAGAAAATTACTCTTCTGTGTTTTCCAAGCGCACATTTGTTCACAACTATTTGTACGGTGTGGCCTACAGTATTTCAAAATGTACAGTTATTCTTATTAATATTTTATCATTGGAGAAGCTGCTTTCAATCCTGATAAGGACTAAATACACATTGACAGGAGGAGGCAAAGAGTTCAGGGAAGTTCAATTGAGAGGTCCCACTGATCAGTAAGACTACGCTAGTATGTAACATAAGTATGCATGTACTGTATAATCCGGGATAAAAAAATGGCCGAAACCACCGATAATTTTGGCCAAGCAAAACAAGAGACAAAAACAATGATGTATTTTGGTTTCAAACTGGCAGATTTGATATAATCTACAATGTACACTATGCCTACAGGTATATTTATATAAGAAAATGTATTATTTTTTTGCAGAGAAATAACAGCACAAAATAGGAATTGAGGGTGTAACAGGAATAATGATTCAAGAATTGCCTACGTTTCTAATCTACAAAGGTAAATGTAAAACAGAATGATGGGCAGGCACAAGAAAGAACCCTCCATAGGACAAAAGCAGCTCATGTTTTATTTAAATGGTATTTTGAGTATGTGAGCAGCAACAGTCACAAGCGATTTTGGTAGAACAAGCACATTGACTGGCAAAGCAATGTAGGTTCTGTATTTTCTCTGCAGCAGAAACATGCTCTTAACAAAATCTAATTTCAAGAAAACAGAGGCCAAACCCTGACATGCCAAACGCTTATTTGATTTGTTTATAATGGTATTATGGTATCTCAGGTTATAGATTATATGCTCATGATAGGATCATGTTGCTGAGTTTCCTAAATGTCAACATACTGTAGATGCAGCAAGTTGCAGTTCTTGCATGTTAATAAATGATGAGGCCAACAGTAAACAATGTAAATGTAATCATATTCAATCAATGGGATACAGTATACAGTACAACATGATTACATTGAATCCACACACTGCCAGGCCACAAGTTCATTAGCCAACCAGTCTCCTGTCAAATACATTCTACTAAGCAGTTAAATCGATGTTGCTGTTAATTTCTGAAGTGCATGTTTCTGAGAAGCGACAGCAGCTTCAGTTAAACACCATAAACAGGTGAAAACCTTATGGAATACCAAACTAAGATACATGATTTTGCCTTCACAATTTACTGTGCAGGATACTGTAGTGCAGTGCCATTGCATTGGTGACTTAGTACAGTAATTGCATTATCTGCAGTCCCTGATGATATACATATATATACGTACACACACACACACACACACACACACACACACATCTGAAACGTAAAATTATGCTTATTTTTGCAGATGTACGTGCTTAAATATACCATAGGTAATTCAGCATGTATGCAAATGTAATGTGGATGGCATATAAATAAGACGGAAATCAGACTCACAGCATATGTACATATTTGCCTTTCAAGATTTATGCATGATAGCCATAATAATAATAATATTAATGAGCCTTTATCATGCAGATTACTCTTAGAATACCTTATAACAACAAAGAGAAGTTAAAGGGCAGGTAAACTTACCTTGCAATTTAAATGCAGTATCCTTGCTGTGTAAAACACTACATGCTTCTGTATTCTGCTGTGTTTTTCTCTAAACCCTGACTTCACTCAACCCATCACCATCCTGTAACCAATCACAAATGCCTCCTCCCTCTTCATTAGAATGGATCTGGAATCGTCCACTCTCTGGCTATGTTTGATGCAGGCTTTTGTTAGCAGTGCAGCTGCAGCAGCAGCAGCAGCAGCAGCAGCAGCAGCAGCAGAGTCTATAGCACCAATAACAAGGCAAACCACATGTGCTGTATTCCCATGCTTTACAATGCTGTGATGATGGAAGGAAGTAGGAAACATAGTGTAATTCTTTTTGGCATTCTGCTGAGCAAAAATCATTCTTTCCTTAGCTATGTTTGTATACACAGCTTTTTACACTGCATATCCCTTACATGTATGGCTTTAATTTAACTATATAGATATTACAGGTTTATTAAAAAGTATTGCTTATGTTGCCAACCATATGATAAAGGTTTATTGCTAATGTACTACTGTAATTATTAAAGGCTTGATTACACTATATATGGATAAGACATGACCCTTTCAGTGCCAGATGGACTTCTGATGCATTGCAGAGCCCTTTTGCTCTATATTAAGCTAGCATTACCTGCACACATGTACAGAATGTAATGCAAGGGAACCTCATGTGATATGAATTTCAGACAACATCCTGTAGTCTGAGGAATGTATTAGTCTGGAGAAAGGTCCAGGGATAGGACGGAAACGTTGACCAATGTAACCAATAAAAGGATTTAAAAAAAAGTCTACGGAAGTGCAGACTTCTTACAAGTGACACATCTGGATTTATCTAGGCTTTCAAGCATCTGTGGCAGTACTACCAGGATTTGCGTGACTGCTCCTTACTGACTCTTACGTAGACAAATCACCACCAGCTTTACTAAATAACAAAATATGGGTTTGCACTCACTTTCAGCCTTGTGAAAAATGCAGTATGTAATGGAAAGTCTGCACATGGGTCATGTGTAAGCAGCAGCATTATACGCAAATGAACAATCTTCAATGTAAAGCAGTGTTTCTCAATCAGGGCGCCATGTCACCCAGTGGCGCACACTAACCTTAAAGGTGGGCTGTGAAAAAACCAATTACAATGTTTTTTTTAAGGTACGAACCCAAATGCTGCAATAGTAAAGCTAAAGGATTTTATTGCGGGTAAAAATGTTTGCATTTCATTTAAAATAGATGTATAATTACACTTACAAAGAGTAGTTAAGTAAATGATTATATATATATATATATATATCATATAAATCAAGCTCCTCACCCATACCACATGCAGCACTTATCTGAGATCAGACTTCAAAAGACTGTTCATGGTCCCAAGGTTCAACAAAGTATCCGGTCGCTTCTCCTTATCCTACCGTGCACCCCAAAACTGGAACAACCTACCGGAGACTCTCACAGCCACTACCAGTCTAAGTTCTTTCAAAACTAAAACTGTCTCACATTTTAGTCCGGTCTGTAACTGTTACATACGCCTATAATATATTTTTATCTTTAACTGTGCATGCAATGTCTTGTATATAATGTATAACCCTGTTCACTTAATGTAATCATGTATTTGTCATCATAACTCTATGCCCAGGACATACTTGAAAACAAGAGGTAACTCTCAATGTATTACTTCCTGGTAAAACATTTGATAAATATATATATTGGCCCCACACCTCTGGAATGCCCTTCCCCTCAGTACCCGACCAGCACCCTCTCTATCCACCTTTAAGACCCACCTTAAGACACACTTGCTTAAAGAAGCATATGAGTAGCACTGTGGCTAATACTATACACATGATACATAAAGCTTGGGCCCCTGCAGACGCACTTAGCCGAATGCCCTCCTACTGTTTCTGTACGTTCTTCCTACCTATCAATTAGACTGTAAGCTCTTCGGAGCAGGGACTCATCTTCCAAAATGTTACTTTTATGTCAGAAGCACTTATTCCCATGATCTGTTATTTGTATTATTTGTTATTTCCATGATTGTCACGTGTATTACTGTAAAGCGCTATGTAAAACTAGCAGCACTATACAAGAACATGTTATTATTATTATATATGTAGCCCATTTTCCCCTTTATGTGAAGAGTCTACTGGTGCTGATATTACCTGCTGGCTCACAGAGATCTGAGCCTCCGCCACTGAGAGCCTGGGGTACACCCGAGACTCTGGGTGACAGCGCCACCACCTGTACGGGATCCCAATGGGTTGGGATAGCCCCGTGCAGGAACAAATAATAATACCACACAGAATATAACTGTAACCTTTATGACCTGTACTACGCACAAATATGATATATACGTCAACCACTCTATACGGCATGACATATACACCTGGCCCGTCTGTAGTAGCCCACCACCGTGTTACCCCCACACCGTGTCCATCATTCTGTCCGAGGCCCTTGACCACTCTCCTATGTAAGTGTCTCCAAGTGATACCCCCACACTTTAGGCGTGATCAGCGCCGTGCTGTACAGTGTTGGTGCACTTGTAGAACGATACCTGCCCGGGGCTCCTGCACCCGGGTATTGCAGAATATGACAGGGAATCCGTCCAGTCCGACGTCGTCATCCGCCACCGCGTGGGGTGAATTCCGGCGTGGATAATATCACTGTCAGGATAGTCTTTGTGTCCTTTGTGGCGTTCTGGTCCCTGAACTCACATTTCAGGGCTGTGCAGTGTAGCAACTGTATCCCTGGCTACCAAATAGCTAATGGGGCAGAGTCCCTACCTAAGGGCCTGTCCCTAAAGCAATCACTGCTCTACTAGTGAGTTGGGGCCTGGGGGACACAGTCTGGCCTAGTCCAGAGGAGTACCACTCCCTGGACACTACCTGACCCTTTGCTGTCCCTCTTCCGACTGGCGTGGTCTTCACAGCACGCAAAATGTATATCCTGTGCAGGGGAACCTGGCTGCGCAATTGGCTCCCTGACGTCATGTGTTCTTCACCCCTATGCCTCATGGTGCTTGTAGTTCCCCACTGAGCCTCCTGCTGCTATTGGGCCTCACGCGCTTGTACTGCGCATGCACGACGTCTTGCGCATGCGCAACGCAGTCCAAGATGCCCCCCTAGTGCAACCCCTTCCCCCCTGGCATCCACCTTCTCCCGACTGCAGAAGAGTTAGGGGACTGAGAGGGGAACCCAGGCCACATATAGATCAAACCAATGGACAAAACTTGTTGTAGTAAAGAATCAGATAGGACCTCTACGCATTAAACAACTGCATAATATCCCTGTACAAACTGTATCTTACTATATACTATCTAAATTGTAACCTAATTATTTCTCCACGTTATGTTTACCCCAACCCTAACCCTTTTTTTGCTTTTTGTACCACCTCCCTCCACAAAACGCAATATGACAGGCTGTAATTTACACCAAAAATATATATAAATATATATATACCTGGGTTTGAACTGGGACGAGACTTAGATATGATAAAATATAATTTATTCCTTGATAAAGGTGAACACACAATAATGTACAAATAACAGCAAAATATAGACACTTACTTAAAGATTATGACAAGAAAGCCATCAGGATTACAGACTGGGCCATTTCTTCCATATTTCAGCTGACATTACAGCAAGACAGGCAGGTCATACAGCAATACCTGCATCATCCCAAGACCTTGCATAAAGACACAGGCCTGATGACATGCAGGCATGAAGAACCAAGGATATAGGGTGGACAGCAGTTTATAAACCTTTTGTCCCTCTATCCTTAACACTAAGTACCTGTGATTGGTTTGCAATTACCTCCAGCCACTCACTAACGTGGGAAGACATTTTGATACATGCCCCCCTGCTAGTTGACACAGGCGCAGTAGAACTCTGGGGTCTCATTTCTGTAGCCCCACATATGTAAATGGAATGCCAGCCAGTCTACCCATTTGGATTTCTGGCAGGAAAACCTTTGTTGGAAGGTGTTAAATGGAACACTTAAAAACTGCTCTGGTTTGAGCCTTCTCCGCCCACAGGTAAACAGGGAGGGTGACAAAACCCTTTGAACAATACTTAAGTCCTAGACATTGGGTCGCCTCTAGGGCCATCTGCTATCCTGGTATGCAAAAGAATTTCCTCTGGGTCTTTGTCCATACCTTGGGACACAGTATTAAACATAAAACATAAATGTATTAAAATATCCGGTTCCGTTGGGTCTAGCAGGTCCAAACTTCCCAGTTCTCATTGTCAGAACTGGGACACCATATGGTCCAAAAAGCGACTTGCTACGACCTTCGAAACAGGAGATACACAAATGCACATTAAATCATTTTTCACTTTAATACAAAAATCTCCGCTAAAAAAGAAATCTCAGCTTTTCACTAAATCCCCATTGAAAACAACGGGCTCTGCCGCCATGGGTTTCAATGGAGCAACTCCGCCGTTGTAGTCAATGGGGTTTCCTGCCATAGACTTTCAATAGGGAACCTCCGCCATAGAAGTCTATGAGAAAATCCACAAATCTTTACATTCGTCCATACTCCGTCTGGTTGGTCTGAGGGGGCTGGAAATGGGCATGCATTAAAGCCGGAACCTTGGCTACATGTCACCCAAATCCCATCTCTCTGGGCATTCCAGAACCGGAGATATGGACTTACACATTTCAACATTTTACACTTAGTCATTTTTTCACCATGCGGCTTTTCCCCCATTAGAATCAATGGTAAAAGTCCCGAACTTTCAAGGGGGTCCATACTCCGTCGGGTTGGTCCAAGGGGGTCAAGGATGGTTCTGCAGTGATGCCGGAGCAGTGACTACAGATACCCCAAACCTTGATCCTCTGGTCCCTCCGGAACCGGAGATATGGATTCCTAAATTACAGCATTTCACACTTAGTCATTTTTTGGAGCTGTTTCTGCCGTCGCCATTGAAGCCTATGGCGCGACCCGCTCTTCTCGGTTCGACCCTTATTGGGGGTCCAGGATTCGGGGACCCGGTGGTGGTTGAGTGGGGGGAGGTCTAGGAACTAGGGACAGATTTTTTTTTATTTCTAGGGCCCCCAGAACAGTTTATTCCCACGCCACTTGTCGTTGAACTTGACTTGTAAGTGATCAAAGCTCTCCTATTGAAAATGTATCCGCTTTGCGGTTAAGCGGTTTGGACGGCTGCCAACTTGTTCCTGGAAAGCTCTTTCGAGGGTTTCTCCATTGAAGTCAATGAGCCCATAGACTTTCAATGGGAAACTGCCGCTCTCCCTCTCGGACGCCATCTGCTGGTCTTCTCAGGAAACAGGACTAAAACAGCACAATTCTCTATTGAAATGCATTGAGCCCTAATGGCGGCCAATGGGGACCTGCAAAATGGTGCCTGAAAAGGCAGGAAAACTACACAAAGAGCTATAATCATTAAAGAACTATTAACCCTTGTGCTCCCGGATGGATTCTAGTGTCTGTGTGATGCAGACACTGATTAACAATAAAACCTGGGGAACAGTGGAATATACATTTTCAGGTTATGACAAGGGTTAAATCACACGTCTGGGCCTCAGCCCAGTTAACCCCTTGTCTCCCTCGTGAGGTTAGAGGGTGGCCAATTGGGGTGTAACCCCTTTAATCCCGGGCCAAATCCTCTCCATCGTCACAGATATATATATATATATGTATATATTTGTACATTCAAAATCAGTGATACACCAGGTTTATAATAACAAGCAGTGGTACTCCTGGTTTTTATTAACAAGTAGTGGTTCTTAGGGTTAATATTAACAAGCAGTCGTACTCAGGGTTAATATTAACAAGCAATGGTACTCAGGCTTAATATTAACAAGCAGTGGTACTCCATGTTTGTAATAACAAGCAGTGGTACTCCATGTTTGTAATAACAAGCAGTGGTACGCCTGGTTTATATTAACAAGTAGTGGTAATTGTGGTTTGTAAATAAAAAGGTATTATTACTGATCACCCTAATGCTATCACAATTCAGCCACTGGGAATAGATCCTGCTTTGCCAACTCCCTTACTTGCCTAATTTATAGGAAATAACACATCCCATATATGCTGAGCTCAAATCAAACGAATGTTACAAAAACAACATGGAAAAAAATCTTCACAGCATAGTAAATTGAGGTCGAAGTCCTGTGATAAAGACATGCCATCTCGTTTTCAGACTGCCTTTTATGATGTCACTCAGAGAAATTCAGCACTTGGACCATGATAAGTTTCCATATGGCATAAAAAAAATCTCCAACGTATTCCGTTGTTTCTAAGACATGATTACTGTGTTCGCAGGCTGCCACCTGCTTGTCCCTGTTGCATGAATCTGTAATAGTGCACGAACCCGCATTGTGTCTAGCACAGAGATCACCAACAAACTTTCTCGCCATGTGGACTCCATGTACAGTATGTATGCATATCTATATTTATATAGTGCCATGAATGTACATAGCGCTTTACAGCAGTAACACACATGACATAGGAATAAGCGCTTCATGCACAAAAGTAGACATTAGGACAAGCAGACCCTGCCCTGAAGAGCTTACAATCTAAGTGGTAAGTAGGGAGAACTTATCAAGACAGTAGGCTGGGTGTTACTGTATGTTAAGTGCGTCTGTAAGGGGTCATGGTAAATGCATGAGATGTATAGTATCAGTCAACGGAGCTACCCAAATGCTTAATTAAAGAGGTGGGTTTTAAGATGGGCCTTAATGGTGGAGAGAGATGGTGCTGGTCGGATATTGAGGGGAAGGGCATTTCAGAGGTGTGGAGCACTGAGAGTTTTTAGGCGGGAGAGGGCTTTAGATACAAAAGGGGTAGACAGCAGACATCCTTGAGCAGAGCGTACGAGTTGGGCAGGTGTACAGTGAGAAATTAGGGCTGTGATGTAAGGAGGTGCAGAGGAGTGCCTAACCTTAAAAGGTAAAAGGAGAATTTTGAATGTTGACATTCATGGCCTTCATGCTGCTACCTGTGTCCTTCTGTGCCCTTAAACAATTTATGGAAACAGCTCCAAATGGCATCTAGTGTTACCATATTTTAAACAAAATCGTGATACTTAGGGAAGACACCCACTTCCAAACCAGATCTATATACCGGACACAGTATGGGAGAATGGCTAATGAGCGCCATCATCAGATGACCTATCTTCCTTTCATACTTTTCTCACTCATAAACAGTCAAACAGCACAAGCCAGCTCCTAAACTGGTAGAAAGCATCCCAAAAATATTCTTAATTGAATCAGCAATCCCTCCTACCCATGTTTTGTAACCTAGTATTATAGGATGGGGGTCCTCTGGAGATGAAACTCAGTCTTTTCATCTCCCAGCACCCAACCATTTGGAAATACGTGTTAGAATTCCGTTTATTGTATTAAATTGTATGAATGAGACCTTATATCAAGACAATTGAATGAGAATATGTTGTAAGATTTAGAATTCATATGTAGCCAAAAGAGATGGATTGCAGTTAAGATTTAATGCATAACAGATGTTGGAGTTTGGCTTAGAGATCAGATTTCAAGGCCTAGTCTGAAATGCTAACATGGAGTAAAAGTTATTTGTTAGACAAACAACGAGGAGAAAGGGGACGGAGTTAGCAATCAATAAATACAGTTATACGCTGATCAGCTCTCTCTCTACAAGATTGTCTCTTCCCAAGACTCTCTGCAAGAAACATCTACGCTGCAATGTGAGACAAAAGTTTCTATGTCTTTGTTCTATGATTACCATCTGAGAGAAAGAGCACGTTATCATCACTGATTGAACGTTCATCTATAAGTAATGCTATAAGAATAAACCATAACTTTGTCTGCTGGACAACAATCTTCTGAAGCATTGGAATCTTTATGAACAAGTGTAACAGGGACTTGTCACTGTTTGAAAGAGACTGCGTCTAAATCCAACAGTGTGCTGGTTAATTGCACACAGTCAATCAACCAGATTACACCTGGCTGATTAGGACTTTTAGAAAAGCCTGATCTGAGATACAGGAAAGAGATTCATTAGCTCACAAGGGAGCTGACAAAAGGAAAAGGAGGGCTGTGTCCTGAGAGAAAGACACAAGGGGACCAGACCTCTATGCCTGGACCCTTCAGCAGACACTACCCGGACACCACTGACCTGAAGGGCCACCTGTGTTAAGGTACTGCTAAAGAGATGGAGACATGAAAAAAGCATTGTATTAATTCTGTACATGGAAAAACAATAACAAGAGGCCAGCAGTGTCCCCAGGTGGTTCCCACGAGTGTCTGGGGGTCCTCAGGTGAGCCTGAGGAGGCCGTTTTACGGTGAAACGCGTTGCTCCATCTTTTTTCTTGGACTGTCATGAGGAGGCTTCCGTAGTGATCCGGCGACACTCATTTCTACCAGCTGAGCAGCTTGCTTCAAACCGGACGCGGAGGCGAAGCACTAGAGCTTGCAAGAGTCGAGCTGGATCCCTTGTGTTGCTGACACTGACTTTCCCTACATGTGAGTGGACATTTGATGTCAGTCTAATATATTGTCATTTTTAATTTTGAACACTTGCTCCCATTTCTTGCCTGGGTCTGGTGGAGACCCATGGCAGTGACGTCATCCAGCTATCTGAAGACACGTTATCAGAAAGCGGCTACATCTGACATCTGACAAAGAACCCTTTATGAGCCTGTACTTACACATGGCCGTGTAAGTATTATACTATTGTTATCTATTTGTCACCCCCCCCACTACTGGTTTGAAAGACAAGAACCCTTTATGAGCCTGCACTTACACATGGCCGTGTAAGTATTATATTATTATTCATTCTTAACCCCCCCACTGCTGGTTTTGAAGCTTCACCCTAATTTATGACATTGAGGGTGTGAGCATTTGTAGGTTCCCATTAGGAGTCTTATGAAGTTTTACTGCTTACCCCTGTTCCCCCCTTCTCCCCTGTTTTCTCTGTCTTTTGAGGGATCTAGAAAAGATCCCATAGGGGGTCTGAGAAGGTGGTCCTAACAACGTTTACCACTGCGGATTCACTAAGGAGAAAAGGAGATTACCCACCAATTCCATTCATAGTTAGCGCCTGAGGTTTGTTTTGCTTTTGGACCCCACGGGTGTCTGGTGGTCCTCGAGTGTCCCCGCAGGTGTCCGGGGGTCCTCGGGTGGTCCCCACAGGTCCTCGGATGGACCCCACGGGTGTCCGGGGGTCCTGATGGCCTGCGGTACCAATCCTGTGCCCAAAAAAAACACAACAGCCAATAAATACACCCACCTCCTCCATAACAGATACAGTATAGTAATTGGCAAAATTACTATTATCCAGATATGGATAATAGTGCATTTGCCCATTTAAAATAAAACATTAAGCAGCAGAAATAAAGTAAATAAAACTTGCACTCACCCCTACCAGGCTGCCACGATGAAGGCCGTCCTCATCACCGTCCATGTCCTCCGTTGCCACAAACAATGCAATCAAAAATACAACCTAATGTCCCCTAACGCCTTAATCACCTTAGTGGTTAGTAACCGCTAGAGTAATTAAGAGGTTAACCCACCATCCCCCACTCCACACACAGGAGGCCTAACCACCCTCCCAGGCAACTACCACCACCCTCCACCCATTCATTGGTACAGTGAGTACATCATGCCCATATAATATGGGCCTGATTTACCACTATAGCAATAAAAGGTGAAGTAAACAAAAAACAGGCCCAAAATAAAACACATTACATAGCAAACTAAACACATAACAAATGCCAAGAAAACAATTGATTGGCACAGTGAGTACATCATGCCCATATATGATGGTCCTATAATAGGATCTACCATCTGTTTACCCTTGTGGTCCTTGAAACCCCAGCCCAACACTGCAAGCAAGAAATAGACTTACTTGAGGTCAGTTTGTTTTGCTCTTGTGAAATAAAGATAGATACAGGTATCTATAAAAACCACAACATACTGTATACTAGTTTCCCATACCTATACTTTTTCTTCATTTCTTCCTTCCTTCCCCTCTTGTGTTTCAGTTGATAAATTAGCAGGACACACATGTATCCTGACAAATATACTTCTGTAGCAACTGGCGGTGTTGTTCATAACAGGCTGTTACTCACACTGCCTCTTCTTTTGCATGCCACTGTCAATATGCTACTGATAAGCAGAGATTCTTACTTCAATATTGCAATTAGTAAGATTTAAGGGCTCTGGATGAAAGAAAATGAGATTTTCAACCTCAGATGCTGAAAATAAGTCAGTTTAACTCCAAAGTGAGACATGACATTTCCTTGTAAGCTACATATAACTAAAATAACTAAAGCGCCAATCCAAGTTGCTTGCACATTTTTATTTGTCTTTTACTAAACTGACCCCGGGGTCATGCGCTTCTCAAGCGACAATACATTTGACGGACGGTGGGGTCTAGCCTTCAGCAGCCAATAGAAAGCCCCGGTGGCCATGTTTGTAGTTTATGGTGGTTTTGTCAATCAAACTATAGATAATTAAAACTCTTGTTGCTCTGGAGATCCCTAGAAGTCGGGGGACCCGGATCAGCTCTGAGGGAACCCCCCCCCTCCTAGGTAAGCAGATTGCTGCTATATGACGGTTTATCATTATAAGTGAGTCTCTCAATAAATACAATGGACTGAATTCATTAGTTCATTCCTAGATATAATTGAATTACCAAAATTATGACTTTGACTAAGACTATTCGTGATATTGCAGGTCTAAGGCAGGGGCGGCCAACTCCAGTCCTCAAGGGCCACCAACAGGTCAGGTTTTCAGGATATCCCTGCTTCAGTACAGGTGGCTCAGTCAAAGACAGAGCCACTGATTGAGCCACCTGTGCTGAAGCAGGGATATCCTGAAATCTATGTAATCCTGGATGTGACTTTGTAAATGGTTGCTATAGAAACAAAAAATGCTTGTTACATAATAATACATAAAAAATGTAATTCAGCATTGGTTTTTTTGTTTGTTTTTAAAGGCTACAAGTATTTTCTCATAGTACAGAATTGATTTATTTAAAAAAAAAACATGTAGGATATTGCTTCGTCTGCAGCTTTAAGAACAGCTGTTATTGATTATCTTGATTGGGTTAGTCACATAGGTCCTACATGCTTTAAAACAGCAATCCACGCGAATTGTTATTTTTTCTAATATTTTACTTACTTTAAGAGATCTCTTATTTCCCGTTGCAACGCTGTTTTTATTATTCTGATGTTCCATTCAGGAGATGTAAACGTTTGAAATATTAAATGTCTGGGAGGTTAAAATGGAGCTCCAATGCTGTTTAAAGGTTACTCTGGTAACCTCAGAAGCTAGTGATTAAGAATATCATGCATTTTAACATTTTAACAGGGGCGCGCAGGTCGAGTGACCGATTCAGTCTATCACTGACTGCGCGTCTCTTACAGATAGCTGGAGCCCGGTAGGACTCACACAGCGTGAGTCCCATCCAAACGCAAGGACCCCCCACTGTGTTAATCCGATGCGCCATTAAGTCTGCTGAGGACCATTTCATGGCACGGCACGGGGTTAGGCGGGGTTATGTCGAAATATCTAAAGGCCAGTGGGAGAGAAACAGGCAGCTACATCCAGAAATACCTTTGACTAATAGCCACATTTATCTTAAATGTTCTTAAAAGTACCGCACACAGTGGCGGATTTCAAAATCCACCATCAAAATGACGCGGCAGACTTCACCAACGTGCCATTGTAACGCACCGTCGTGACGCCATTTGATGCCGAGACATCGCGTTGCCTTTGGCAACGAGACGCCGTGACGGCACGTTGGTGACGTCCGCTGCATCATTTGATGCGGCGGTTCAGAAGGAGAAAGAGGGTGGCAGGTACGGAGGCAGCCGCAACAGCTAAATGACTTCCCATCAGGACCGATAGGCCAGAGAGCGCGGCAAATGTATATCGTGGCGGACATTTTTGCCGCCCCCAAATTTCGCCGCCCTTGACCCTGGGCTAATGGGAAATCCGCCACTGACCACATAATCGTTGCTCCATTCTTGTTTTGTTTAACTAAGCACTGAAACTTTGCAAAAAAATGCAGGATCCGTCTGTAATTTAATATACTTGGTCATTGTTATGAAGGAGTGGCTCAGTGAGGAATGGACTGAAAACAAGACCGACTTTTGATACAGAAAGTGCCCCAGTGTCAGCTCCTTGTGATCTTAAGCAAGTCACTTTATCTCCCTGTTCCTCAGGCACCAAAAATGTAATTGTAAGCCCATCTGGGCAGGGACTCATTGTGCCTGCAAAATTCTATGTACAGTGCTGTGTGTAATGTCACTGTACAAGTAATCATTATTTTTTTCATTATGATAATCACAAGATAATAGTATAGTATGAATGTAGCCAGCTTTATTCGACTGATAATGCAGAATATCACGTTGTAACGCAGAATATCTCAGAGTTTCCGTAGGATACAATGTCAGTAATAAGGCAGAAAACACATACCGCAACGCGACAGAGATTAAAATAATCATTCCTATTTTTATATGGCAATTATAAATGTAATTACTTGAGTAGCAAATATGTCGTTATTTTCTAGAGACCGCCCACAGCAAGAAAAATAAATATCGTTCACTACACTTATGTACTTTAAAACAAACACAGTACTGTACAATGCAGACATAAATTACTTTGAAAATGCATAATTCATGTATTTTGACACAATATATCTGTTTACAGGAACAAGGAAAAGGGCATCAGATACAATGCTTCATATAACAAAACGACATAACATTTACCACATACTTATCAATCCTGTTAGGATTCGTGTCTCTCCCAGTCCCCTATAATACAGCGAGAGATGAGGGAGACACACAGGTGAAAATGCATTAACTTTCATTATGTCCCAGTTGGTTAACTTTGCATTACCTCTTATTATATTAAGCAGTGGCCACAGTTCCGTGGCCTTACACCTTCCTCACCTTACAATTCTCTAATTATCCAGTAATTCTCTAATTATTCCAGCACTATTCTCCTTCCTTTTGCGCAGTCAATTATGGAGTGCATTAGATTGAATTTTTTTTTAGAATCACTTAGGGGTGTTGGTCGCTATAAAGAGAGAGATCATTTGGGAAGTAAACCGACATCTCCTCCAGATATTGCCACTGCTCTGCTGCTATTTTTAATGTTGGTCGAGTGAAACTCAAGTCTCATAGCCCTTTACCGGCTCTGCTTTGTTGATCGTGCAATGGAGATATTGCAGAGACCTAGCTACTGTACATCAAACCGCGATGCAGCTAAATTAACGTTTTTAGAAGCCAAGCATTTTTCGGGCAAGTCATCAACTTTGTACCGCTTAAAATAACCCATTTTTTAACGCACACATTATAAATATCGGAATTCAGCATCAAAGTTACTAAATAACGCAATTGTATTCCTTTTGATGCTAGTCCTTACATTCTGATATTTATCAGTACATGGCTAATGCCAAAAAGTACAGCAAATTTGTATCACCTACCCCCAGGCTGGCATCAGGCCCATCCCGATAACTCCTATTTATTGGTGGAACTAAATATTGCATCGTGATCACAATTTTAATATTGCATTCGGTACATTTTTACAACAATGTTGAGAACTTGCGACATAAAATTGCAATAAAAGCACCTAATATTTTTGTTTCTACCAGATGCAATATTAACTCCTATTTAACGATACCTAGGCTGAACGAGAGATATTACGTTACACCAGGGGTTCTCAAACTCTTCTATATCGTGGACCACTTCTATGTTAATAATAATTTGGAGGAGCACTATAGTTACATTGAGCTTCATTGATTGATATATTTCTCACATATTACAATACTGGACTTGTATCTAAAATGATGCTTCCTGACATGAAATGTTGAGATTTAGGAACGCTACTCCCTTCAGGGAGGGATCAAAGATTGAGGTGTTCTAAACAAAATGTGCAAGTCTTGAAATGGGACCAAAACCTTGATCTATGGAATAAGAGTGGAATTTGCAGTTCCTGAGAGAGCACCATATATATATATATATATATATATATATATATATATATTATATATATATATATATATATATATATATATATATATATATATATACTTTGCACAGCAGCTAGCACACACAAATATCCAAGAGAATCCTGATGCTTGTCCCATATAAATGATACTGTATATAGTTACCAGGTTGGAGTCCAGCAAGAAGAGACCACACATGAGGGGTAGAATTCAAATAGTGTATTTGAAAATATACAGACTCTGTAACCAACGTTACGGTCCACAGAATGGGCACAACCCTGAGGTTCTGTGGACCGAAACATTGGTTACAGTGTCTGTATTTTTTAAAATAAACTATTTGAATTCTACCCCTCTTGTGCGGTCTCTTCTTGCTGGACTCCAATCCATAACTCCAATATATATATATATATATATACACACATACACACACACTCACACCTTCAACCTTTTCCCTTACCTTCACCAGCTAGAATGTTCATCTGATGGATGGTTAGTAGTAACTGAGGAAATAAACCTGGTGTGCTAAACTTTATATACCGAAGTCATTGTGATGTCACAGTGGGAAGCTGCTATAGCAACAAGGCAAGCAGGAAGAGTGCTAATCTATGCAATATTTCCCATCCAGAAGTCAAAATGTACTTTGAAAGGACATCATGACTATTAAGAAATGAATAAAGGAGGACAGTGGAACTTTGTACCTGTACAAATAGGTAGGCAGTGCTGTGGAACATTGGTTGGAAAAACCATTGGCGTCATTACAAAGGGGAGTAAACACGTGTTACAGCAAACAATCTGATTGGTTGCTGTAAGACGGGTTAATTTGCCACGCGTTAGGCAACAGCCCTACACCATGTGCGCATGCATCACACCAGAAGTCGACAGAGATCACATTCAGAGCCTAAAGACAAGATGAATAACAAAAGAAAAAAAGTTTTTACAGAAATACTCACTGGAGGAACCAGATTTTCAATTAACTTATGGATCCCTTGTTACCCTGGCTGGCGGAGGACTCTAAATCGACTATTGTGCCTGGAATTATACATTTTGTTTTTTTTAATGTTTTTTCTGGTGTTTTATTAGCATTTGCAGCATCAGTCCTTGGTATATTTTTTTATGCTTTGTTTTATTTAATGCCGCAAGAGTTATAGCAATGTTCAGGCACTCACACACTATCCAGGAAATTCACAAATTGAGAAAATAAGAAAAAAAGGGTACCAGTATGTGCAAAAGTAAAACAGGCTTTATTTTAAACACACTCCTTGAGAAAGCGCAATTTCTGCGTGAAACGCGTGGGGGGACCCCTCTGTCACAAACCCCACTTGCCCGTGTTTAAAATAAAGCCTTTTTTTTTTACTTTTGCACATACTGGTACCCCTTTTTTCTTATTTTTTCAATTTGTGAATTTCCTGGATAGTGTGCGAGTGCCCTGAACATTGCTATTACTCACAGGCCTTACCTGTGTCGCAGCGGAGCGGAGTCTCAAGTCACCAGTGCAGAGACAACCGGAGAGGCAGAGTCCCACGGTCGTGGTGACTGGCGGAGCCGACGGCGGAGAAGGAACCATCCCGAGCCGACGGAGCGGTAAGCGACATCCTTGCCCTTCCCAGGCGCCGAGGGTGGCAACGGCGGAGAGAGGCCTAAGTAAGCGGGGTCACTTGTTCCTCATCCGAGGAGCCGAACTCCGACTCGGGGAGTGGCACTCCCGCCGGGGACTGATTGTGAGGTTCTCGGCTCTCACCTCGCTTGTAGGCCCCTTTCTCTTCAGGCTCTGGTTTGATCATACTCCGGGATCGACAGGTTCTTTCAGTACATCAATGCCTACATACAGTGGACCTATGTCTCACTGCATACAAGCACTTATGCTTTAACTGATTTATAGATGAATTTAAGATAAGCCTACCTAACACTTTCCAACCCATGTGACACACACTTTATAGGAGTACCTTTGAAGCTACACACCCATTTTAATTAGCTAAGTTTATTAAGCACCATTGTTCTGCTATTTAGGTTTGCGATCCATTTTATTGAGTATTTCTCATAATAAAGTTACGTTTTTAAGTCCATATCACAATACTTTACCGATTCTGTTGAGCTACAACCCTGGCTATCTATCAATGTATACCACTTGGTCACCTATTAAGGTTTAGCTACTCCTTGGAGTGCTCTCATGATAGGGGATTCTTTTCTCTGGTATATTAATATAACAATAAATAAATATAACAATTACACGGTTGTACTAAGTATACTTCCTTATAAGGTTTGTAATTATTACAGGCTTAACAAAACAATACAGTTCATCCTATCTAAACATACATTGATATAAAACACAGATACTGTATATACAGATTTACAAGTGCACAAGGATTATGATCATAATTACCTTAAATGATGTCTGTTGGAATTCCAACAGGTCTTTCTGAACTCTCCCTCCAAACTTCTCTAACTAACTGATACCTTGTCTGTGGATTAAATGTATTTCTAAACCTATTGATCAACATGTAGGGCGATTCAGATTGGTTGAGGAAATATGCTCAAACGAAATGATGTGTGTGTTTCTTTGAAGTTGATGGGAAAACCTAGTAATACCTGATCTATCATATGATAGCAATACATTTTGAACTGCTCAACAATACTGGAGTTTGATCTAATTGGGAAATGGCATCTGTTTCCCCTGGGGTCTAAATGTTAATTCAGGAAACACAAGCGGTGTTTTGAAGTTTTCTTGGAGAATAAACAAAAGAATGTTTATTACCTTTCAGGATTGGGCTTAGGCCCCGCCTCCCAGGTATGACACGGCAGACGCACGCCAGGCACCACACGCGCGCACGCACTGCACAAGGCAGAACCCAGGAGGGATGGACTCCAAGCTCCGCCCTCCTGACGTGCCCGCTGGTAACAAGGCTGGCGCGTGCCGCACGCGCGCATGCCAGGCTGTTTGCAATAATGCTAGGATCAACATCAACTTCTCATCACCTGCTATGCATTCCCTTCCCTCCTATCAGCACACAACTTCTCTTTGATGACCTCACTCCCTGCAGCCTTCCTATTGGGTCCCTGGTCCTTTATATGGTCAGTCAACCCCATGGCAATTGGCTGAGCATAAACTTCATTTTATGTACCTGTGCTTGCTACTAGCTACTCGGTGCCGTTGCTTTGCCTTGCCTTGTCTTCCGTTGTGACCTCAGCTCGTACCTGGACCCCTGCCTTCTAAGACCCCTCGACCATGGTTCGCTTCTGGACTCCCGCTCTCTCCACTCCTTGACCATGGCTACGAATATACGACTACTCTCCACTCTTCAACCCCTGACTACGGCAAGTGCCTTGACCTACCTGAACTCTCCTACCCTGACCTGGCTCCACAACCCTGACTCTGCAATCCGGACTCGGTCTCGCGATTGTAGGTTGGTGGTTATCTAACATCCCCACCTCAGCCCCGCGGTCTTGTCCTGTTTGTGGTGAGCACACGTTACATTACCAGGGTGTGGAGTAAACAAACCTTTTGTTTGTTAACTTTCCCTCACTTCTTGCATCTTAATGAAATGTGTTGCCAGGTGCAGATATCTACTTCAAAGACAGTTTCTGATTCCTGCACCAAAGCAATTCTCTGGGGTAACACCTGGTAGGCTATATATCTGGCACCTGAGTAGTGCCATCATACTAGTGACATCATAATGAGTTGCAGACATCCTAAGGCCATGGAAACACACATACAGCTCAACCCTATTATAGCGCGATCCGCTATAACGCGGTTTGAGCGTGGACCCCAAATATAAAAAAAAATAAAAAAATTAAGTTTTTTTTTTTTTGCACACACACTCCACACACTGCATACATTCACAGCACTGCATACACTCACAGCACACTGCACTCACGCACACTGACACACTGACACACACACACAGTCTCACACAGTCAAATACACACACACACAGAGACACACTGTCTCTTTAAGGGAGCTTGCTCTCGCAAGACGGAAGCAGAAGCAGGAAGCAGAGACAGGGAGAAGAGCTGCCGGATGCCGGGTAAGTGCTGTGTGCTGTTGCTGCTGCCCCACCGGGTCTGAGAACGCTGGGAGAGTTCTCAGCTTTCCCCCTCCGGCGGACACAATACCACCACAAAAAACCGGGGTTAAGCTGTATATATATATAAAAAATATAAAAAATGAATAGATACCATTCTGTGGCTAACAAAATTATTTTATTTGTGCGAGCTTTCGAGATTCACCAATCTCTTCTTCCGGCGGTGGATCATTGAATAAAGCAGGCAAGGGTTTACTCAAAAACAGTGCATATAAGAATGTTATCTGTGCCTGAAACCTAACACTCCCCCTGTGTAGTATGCGATTTATGACTTGTTTAAATAGTTTAAATGACCTCCTGATGAAGCACGTAGTGCGAAACGCGTAGAGGTCATGACAGGTCATCCTGCGCGTCTTTGCTGACGGGCTGAGACGGCGCCTGCTAGAAGCCCATGCGGTAACTCCATCTCTGCGGTGCCGTGATCCGGATCCTCATACGGTCACCGTGGACCCGCATTCGGCTTCAGTGTAGGTATCCGTCTCCCCCTGCCAGCCTTAGACAGTTTTTCATAGGTGTGTTACCATACATCAGTCAGGACAGTTGTTCCGTTTTTACTTGTTCTTATCTGTCTAAAATGTCATTGTTTTTTACTGTGTGTTATGCCATTCATGGATCTAGATTAAACTTTTTCTAAGGTGCATGTTTATTGAAACTGTATCTAGTTGTTTAACCATTGCTACTGAGGTGGGATTGGATCCCTTCAGTAATATTTTTTATTAATAAATGATACTTTTATAATCCCTGGTGCGCATTGTGTGCACTTTATATTCTTGTTTAAATAGTCCCTGAATATTAGTGATGTAAGAGTGTGTGTGTGTGTGTGTGTGTGTATGTATGTAAATATAAATTTGTAAAGAGCCCACAGTGTATACAGCGCTTTACAAAAGGTGTGTGTGGAGTGGGAGTGTATATCAATGGTGTGGGTAGGTGTGGAAATGTAAGAGGCTGTAGCATTACTGAAAGGGTGTGTAGAGTAAAACCTTGCCTGCTTTATTCAATGTAACACCGCCAGAAGAAGAGGTTGGGATTGAGAGCAAAGTCTCCATCTTTGCTGATGATACTAAATTGTATAAGGTAATAGAATCAGAGCAGGATGTAATTTCTCTTCAGAAGGACTTGGAGAGACTGGAAACGTGGGCAGGTAAATGGCAAATGAGGTTTAATACAGATAAATGTAAGGTTATGCATTTGGGATGCAAGAATAAAAAGGCGACTTACAAATTAAATGGAGATATATTGGGGGAATCCTTGATGGAGAAGGATTTAGGAGTGCTTGTAGACAGCAGGCTTAGCAATAGTGCCCAATAGCATGCAGTAGCTGCATAGGCAAACAAGATCTTATCTTGCATCAAACGGGCAATGGATGGAAGGGAAGTAAACATAATTATGCCCCTTTACAAAGCATTAGTAAGACCACACCTTGAATATGGAGTACAATTTTGGGCACCAATCCTAAGAAAAGACATTATGGAACTAGAGAGAGTGTAGAGAAGAGCCACCAAATTAATAAAGGGGATGGACATTCTAACTTATGAGGAGAGGCTAGCTAAATTAGATTTATTTACATTAGAAAAGAGGCGTCTAAGAGGGGATATGATAACTTTATACAAATATATTCTGGGACAGTACAAGGAGCTTTCAAAAGAACTATTCATCCCACGGGCATTACAAAGGACTCGGGGCCGTCCCTTAAGGTTGGAGGAAAGGAAATTTCACCAGCAACAAAGGAAAGGGTTCTTTACAGTAAGGGCAGTTAACATGTGGAATTCATTACCCATGGAGACTGTGATGGCAGATACAATAGATTTGTTCAAAAAAAGGTTGGACATCTTTTTAGATGGGAAAGGTATACAGGGATATACCAAATAAGTATACATGTGAAGGATGTTGATCCAGGGATTAATCCGATTGCCAATTCTTGGAGTCAGGAAGGAATTAATTTCCCCTTAATGGGGTTTTTTGTTTGCCTTCCTCTGGATCAATTAGTAAGTATAGATATAGAATAAAGTATCTGTTGTCTAAATTTAGCATAGGTTGAACTTGATGGACGTACGTCTTTTTTCAACCTTCATCACAGCTTTGAAGTCCCTGTAGAAAATTTCTTCATTAAAGAATGTTGAAGTAATTTAAATTGCCTTTTTTTATGATGTAGATCCATGTTATTAAGGGCTTATTGGCCTGGAACAAACCCCACCTGAGCAAGGAGGATAATATTAGGCATGTAACAGTTGAGTCTGGTGGGGAAGATTTTAGTGATCATTTTTACATCAAAATTTAAGAGCAAAATTGGCCTATCGTTGGTACAACAATTTGGATCCTTCCCCTCCATTGGGATCACTGTAATATTAGATTGGATCTGTATTTATGGAAATTGCTCCCATTTATAATGTAATTAAAACGTTTACACTTGAGGAATTGTCACATTTCTTGTAATATTGATTGGTGAACCCACCCAGGCTTGGGGCTTTGGCAGATTGCAAGGTTTTCATAGCCTGCCCTATGTCCTCATTAGTGATTGTATTATTTAGTTGGGTTGTGACCAGTGAGTTACACTAACCGAGTCATTTTTCAATTAAAATGTATATTACTAAAGGATGTTGATTTCATTTTGATATGGAGTTGTTAAGGTTATATTGTGCAGAGTAATATTTTTCACATTTAGTTTTAATCCTCTTTGGATCAAAACACTGGCCCCCCAACGTTTAATAGAAGTAATATTTTGAGATGCTTTTATATATTTCAGCTAATTGGATATTTTTAGATTTACGTTGGATGTTTGTCACTGTTTCCAATGCTTCCATACTGTGAAGCTGTTCTTTACAAATAAGATGTTTAAATGATGGGGGTGCTTGAAGTGTGGGGAACATAATCAGGGCCGCCAACAGAAATCGTGGGGCCCGGGACAAAATTTTAAGCAGCCCCCCCCCCGTGTCGGCGGTATTGCCCGCCGCCCGCCACCCCACCATTTAACACCTCACAAGCCCCCTCTCTTTCCACCCCCATCCCATGTATTTCTCTCCCATCCGTCTCACCCCATCTCACTCTCCCGCCTCGCATGTATTTCTCTCCCATGCTTATCACTCTTACTCCCTCTTTTCCTCACTCACCCCCTCTCTCCTCTCCCTCCGTCAATTACCCCACGCTCACTCATTCTGCCCCCCCCCCACACACACTTCCCCCACAAGATATATACCAAAAAACTTCCCACCCCCAAATATATACAACCTCCCCCCCCAAATGCATACAAAAACCCCACCTACCCAATACATACATATACATTCCCAGTAAGATTGATAGATATATCTTAGGCTGCGTCCCCGCTAGCGCTGAGCGGGCGGCGCTTGGAGAGGTGACTTGCATATATATATATGCAAGTCCCCGCTGACGCGATGCGCGGGCACACGCTCACCGGCGCTCGGGTAAATACATTTTTTTTTACTTTCTAGCGCGCTCAGCTTCCCCTGCAGCGTCCCCCTCCCCCCCCCCCCCCCCCCCCACCATGAAAATTTAAAGGACACTCAGCACTCCTGGTTGGAGAGCTCTACAAGCATGAGCGCGCTCAGCGCCAGTGGGGACAAAGCCTTACTAGGAATGTGTGTGTGTGGTGTGTGTGTGGTGTGTGTGGTGTGTGTTTGATATATATATATCCCCAATACATATAAAAAATACCCCAACCCCCCTAATGCATATAAAAAATACCCCCCCCAATGCATAAAAACAGAAAAGACGGTGCAAAACAGCGCTAAATACACAATATTAATAATAATATGAATTGGCAGCCAGACAAAAACTGACTGTACAGTCAGTAAATAGGCAAAGAAAAAAGATAAGTCGGCGCCAGTCCAAACCGTGACATGTAAAGTCCAAATCAAGTCCTTTAGTGATGGTGATGAGCAAAGTGCAGTTTTCTTCCAAAACGTGACGTGATATGTGGAAAAATAAAGAGAGAATTATAGTGCAGTATGTCAGATTGAGGACATAAAAACATATAACACTGACAACATAAAACAAACAAGACAGACTCACAACATCAACTAGCCAGACAAAAATTAATAAAAAGCTATTTAATAACAACTAATGCAGATTCTGGATGATATCACACACTAATCCGGGGGGGCAAAATCGTTGCCCTACTCACAGGATGCAGGATATTTGAAAGCAGTAGGACTGGAAGCACTTTCTGTAGATCCAAGATGGCGACCGGAGCTCACTCTCTGGCGTCCCCACGTGTGACAGATGCTGTATGGAGCTCCAGAGGGTCTGGATCAGTGATGCTGCCACGCGTGTCTCTCGTGTCTCTCTCCTTCTGCCGGTTTCAAATTCTCCTTCTCTCCTGCACCCAGCCGTGCGGTGTATTCTCCACGAATAATCAGCTTCTAAAAACGAGTCCTCCCAACGCGTTTCATGCGCATGCGCGCACTTTTTCAAGGGATGTAGCTACCCCTATGTCTGGATGGTTTAAATACACAGTCTGCTATTCCAATTGGTCCATGTTGTAATTGGCTATGTATTAACTGTTTGGCTGCCAGAACAGAGGTAGAAACATAGAAAGCCTGGCTAAATATACATACTATAAATAAGACAAAACAATACAACATTAAAACATTAAAAGACTTTAGGTTACTAAAATATTGCATAATAAATAATAAAAGGAGCACAAGGGAGGGGATTAAATTATAAAAATGCCTTCAATTCAAAGTCTATATTTAACCCCCTTGGTGAGAGAGTCTTCAATTCATAAATCCAGTATGCTTCCCGCATACTGGCATGATTGAGTCTATTCCCACCTCGGGGGCCAGCTTGAACCTCCTCAATAGCCTGACATCTTAAGCCTATAGGATTCTTATTATGGCATAAAAGAAAGTGATGGGAAACGCTATGTGTGACTAGTCCTTTTCTTATATTGTATACGTGTTCATAGACACGTCTCTGATAGGATCTCCCCGTCCTGCCTACATATTGCAAGCCACAAGGGCATTGCAGCAAATAAATCACAAAAGTTGAGTGGCAGTTAATAAATGTTTTTATCGGGTAGGTCTTAGAGGTGACCATAGATGTAAATTGCCTAGCATTTTTACTAAAGGAACAAGCCACACATTTTGCGCAAGTGAAGAACCCCGTGATTTTCCCTATGTGTTCTGATTTGTGCTGTTTGATAGGACAGCTAGGGGCTAGTTTTGATTTTAAATTATTGGCCCTTGTAAAAATTATATTTGGTTTATTGGGCAAAATATCCACCAAATCTTCATCTTTAAGTAAAATGGGCCAATATTTATTCAAAGTGTGTTTAATTTTTGGGGCCATTTCGTTGTACTGAGTAATAAATGAAACTTGGTTATTGTATTTCTCAGTCCTCTCTTTTTTCTTTATATTATATTTAAGTAAGGTGTCTCTTTGAAGGTTATTGACCTGATCGAATGCTTTATCAATAAGATCTTCTGGATATTTTCTCATGATAAATTTATTTTTCAGATCCAGTGCCTGTGTCCTGAATGTTTCGTCATCAGTGCAGTTTCGTTTAAGACGTACTAGCTGGCCCTTTGGGATATTCCGTAGCCACTGTGGATTGTGGTGGCTATCTGCATGTACATAATTGTTCGCCTGTACTGGCTTGAAGAATGTCTTGGTGCATATAGTATTATTTCTAATATAAATGTGAAGATCCAAAAAATCAATACATTCCGTGCTATAATTACAAGTGAATTTAAGATTATATTGGTTGTGGTTAAGATAAGTGCAAAAATCATCAAGTGAAGCTTGGCTGCCCGACCAAACAAAAATCACATCATCAATGTAGCGCCGCCACAGCACAAGGCTCGCCCCTAGTGGACAGTTGTTCCAAATGAACTCCTCCTCCCAACTGTCCATGAATAAATTAGCATAACTAGGAGCAAACCGCGTGCCCATGGCGGTGCCACATTTCTGAATGTAATAACGTGAGTTGAATGTGAAATAATTATGTGTTAAAATAAACCTAATACCATCTACCAAAAAATCCCTTTTAGCAGATGAATATTTGTCCACCTGTTCCAACTTGCGAGACACAGCTTGGCAGCCTAGTTGATGGTCAATCACTGTATACAGTGATGTGACATCAGCTGTTACTAATATATATCCAGGCTGCCATTCTAGATCTTTAAAGATTTGTAATACATGCGTCGTGTCTCTCAAATAGGACCGGACACCCGTGACAACTGGTTGGAGGTGATGATCAATGAATTGTGAAAGATTGGAAGTGAGGGAAGAGATACCTGAAATAATAGGTCTCCCGGGAGGTGCGGTTAAATGTTTGTGAATTTTGGGTATAAAATAAAATAAAGGAGTGCGTGGAAACTCTATAAATAAAAAATTAAACTCGTCTTCACATATAACTCCATTCTTCAAGCCAGTAGTCAACAGGTTACCAAATTCAGCCATAAATTGGACTATAGGGTCGCCTGAGAGGGGGAGGTATGTGGTCGTATCACCCAATAGTCTCATCGACTCATTGATGTAATACTCCTTGTCCATGACCACAATACCCCCCCCCCTTATCAGCACACTTGATGACTATTGAATCATTCTTTTCTAAATTGGACACAGCTTCCTTCTCCTGTACATTAAAATTGTCATACTTGATTTTATATGTACGACATGAATTCTCAAGATCCGTATTCACCATTTCCACAAAAGAACTAACCAAGTGACCTTGTGCAAACTTGGGGTAAAATGTTGATGGTTTTTTGAAAGTTTTCTGTGGGGGACTCTTTGCATTGCTCACATCGCTAGGTTGAATAACTTGCCTAGATACAGCATCCCTTGCGAAATACTTTTTCAGGGCTAGCTTGCGAGCAAATTTGTGCACATCTATAAATACATTAAAGCTGTTTGGTCCACAGACAGGGGCAAATGTCAAACCTTTACTGAGTACTTTCTTTTCAACATCGGTAAGAGAATACTTACTGATATTGAAAATATTCGGATATACCGTACTTCTCTTTACCCGATTTCTACCAGTACCTCCTCTTCTCCCTCTGGGCCTGTTTTTCTCTTTTTGTAGTTTGGAGGAAGGCGGGATTCCAGGGATGGTTTTACAACCTCCACTTCTGGAAAGATGTGTTCTCTCTCCTTCCTCCATTCTAAAAAAGAGAAATTGGTTTTATTAGCAGGCGTAGGAAGGGGTGTGTAGGAGATGCTCTCCGCATCGCTTTCCGAGCCTATCTCTGACAGCAGTGTGTACCTATTGCTGACTGCAACGGGGACTGACTGGGGTAACACCAGTGCATCATAACGCTCCTTGGCTCTTTTTTGTTGGAGATAGTCCATTTTATGTCCTCAATCTGACATACTGCACTATAATTCTCTCTTTATTTTTCCACATATCACGTCACGTTTTGGAAGAAAACTGCACTTTGCTCATCACCATCACTAAAGGACTTGATTTGGACTTTACATGTCACGGTTTGGACTGGCGCCGACTTATCTTTTTTCTTTCCCTCCCCCCAATGCATATAACAAATACCCCAACCCCCCAATGCATATAAAAATACCCCAACCCCCCCAATGCATATGAAAAATACCCCAACCCCCCCAATGCATATAAAAAATACCCCAACCCCCCCCCCCCAATGCATATAAAAAATACCCCAACCCCCTCAATGCATATACAAAATACCCCAACCCCCCCCCGCAATGCATATAAAAAATACCCCAACCCCCCCAATGCATATAAAAAATACCCCAACCCCCCCAATGCATATAAAAAATACCCCAACCCCCCCAATGCATATAAAAAATACCCCAACCCCCCCAATGTATATAAAAAAATACCCCAATACCCCCAGTACATATATATAAAAATCAGACTTACCTGCAGGGCGCGCGGCGTGAAGGTGCCTGCGGTGCTGGTCACAGCAGATGCCGCCGGCCCCGCTGCAGGCACGCCACCACGTTCCTGCTCCCGCGCGCACCGGTGTGCTGCGGGGTTGGGGCCGATGCTGGCCCTATGCTAGGGGGTGGGGGAAGATGGAGGTTGTGACCCGGTGGCAAGGGGGGGAGCGGCGGATGTGGGCCGATGCTGCGGGGAGGGGGCATAGCGGGAGGGCCCAGAGACTGTGAGAAGGGGGGGGGAGGTGGCGGTGCTGCGAGGGGCCCGGCGGCTTGTCACATCAGTTGCCGCCAGCCCCGCTCCACCTGTCTCCATGCTGCTCCCGCGCATGCCGGGCCTCCCTCTCACGCCGGAAGCATAACCCAACCTACTTCCGGTGCCGTATTTTTTTTTTTAAATTAACTGGTGCCTAGCTGCGCAGAGAGCCCGGGCGGCCGGGCCCCCCTGACTCACGGGGCCCGGGACGCCAGTATCCTTTCTCCCCCCCTGTTGGCGGCCCTGAACATAATGACATATAGGTTGTGTAAGTGTGACTTTGAATTAACGATTTGCATAAGTTTATACCCACGTGGCTTTATTTCAATTTCAACAGGAATTCTTCAGCATGGCTAAAATGTCTGTAACTTGGGGAAATAACATTAATCCGGGGACAGATTGATGATCTTCCAGTTCTGCTAAAAAATGCATATGCAATTTATTTAGACTTATAGTCAGAATATTATCGTTATTGTGGCTTGAACGTTGGTAGTACCACAATATCCAAAATCTCTTCAGTACTCAGGGGTGCTGGCTTCACTGATGTTATCTATTGGGCTGCTTGGTTACCGTGCACCTCTGTCACTTTACATTGAAGTTGTTGTGAGTGTCCTGTTACATTGTAGCTTCCTATGAATCATGTCAACAGGGACATTGATACCCAAGGCAGCGGTGCTCAACTCCAGTCCTCAAGCCCCCCCAACAGGTCAGGTTTTCAAGATATATCCTTGGTTCAGCACAGGTGGCTCAATCAGTCCCTGCTTCAGCACAGGTGAACATCCCTTGAAAAAGTGCGCGCATGCGCATGAAACGCGTTGGGAGGACTCGTTTTTAGAAGCTGATTATTCGTGGAGAATACACCGCACGGCTGGGTACAGAAGAGAAGGAGAATTTGAAACCGGCAGAAGGAGAGAGACACGAGAGACACGCGTGGCAGCATCACTGATCCAGACCCTCTGGAGCTCCATACAGCATCTGCCACACGTGGGGACGCCAGAGAGTGAGCTCCGGTCGCCATCTTGGATCTACAGAAAGTGCTTCCAGTCCTACTGCTTTCAAATATCCTGCATCCTGTGAGTAGGGCAACGATTTTGCCCCCCCGGATTAGTGTGTGATATCATCCAGAATCTGCATTAGTTGTTATTAAATAGCTTTTTATTAATTTTTGTCTGGCTAGTTGATGTTGTGAGTCTGTCTTGTTTGTTTTATGTTGTCAGTGTTATATGTTTTTATGTCCTCAATCTGACATACTGCACTATAATTCTCTCTTTATTTTTCCACATATCACGTCACGTTTTGGAAGAAAACTGCACTTTGCTCATCACCATCACTAAAGGACTTGATTTGGACTTTACATGTCACGGTTTGGACTGGCGCCGACTTATCTTTTTTCTGTAACTTGGGGAAATAACATTAATCCGGGGACAGATTGATGATCTTCCAGTTCTGCTAAAAAATGCATATGCAATTTATTTAGACTTATAGTCAGAATATTATCGTTATTGTGGCTTGAACGTTGGTAGTACCACAATATCCAAAATCTCTTCAGTACTCAGGGGTGCTGGCTTCACTGATGTTATCTATTGGGCTGCTTGGTTACCGTGCACCTCTGTCACTTTACATTGAAGTTGTTGTGAGTGTCCTGTTACATTGTAGCTTCCTATGAATCATGTCAACAGGGACATTGATACCCAAGGCAGCGGTGCTCAACTCCAGTCCTCAAGCCCCCCCAACAGGTCAGGTTTTCAAGATATATCCTTGGTTCAGCACAGGTGGCTCAATCAGTCCCTGCTTCAGCACAGGTGACTCAATCAGTCCCTACTTCAGCACAGGTGGCTCAATCTGATGCTCAATCTTTGACTGAGCCTCTGATTGAGCCACCTGAGCTGAAGCAGGGATATCCTGAAAACTTGACCTGTTGGAGGGGGAGGGGGCGGCTTGAGGACTGGAGTTGAGCATTGAGCATCACTGACCTAGGGGACAGATGCTTGATGTTCTGTTACATTAAGCCACGCAACCTACAGTAAATAACATTACGTTAATAGTGACACAGTATTCTCAAAGGACAATATTGTAACGTTAAGGCATTTTTACCCACGTGGAGAACATGGCATTACCTATAATGGACGTAACTGGAAATGAGATGCAAATAATATGCAATTGAGGCATTATCGTAGCATTGCCAATCCACTAAAGTCCGGTAATGTTAACTCAGGGACTCAACGTTACATTTTTTAAGTCGAAGACAAAAAACAGACAAGCGCAACCACTCATCAGCCTAAATTTTATTTTAAAAAGAATAATCACAGATAATGCTCACTTACATGTGAACAAATACAGATGATCACTTCAGGGCATGGAAAGGGAACATCACAAGGGTAACCCTGGAATAGATGTAGAAGGCACAGCTGCAGCCAGCTATCCTGATGCGGGGACCATTCTGAAAAGTCCCACAGTCTGAAACGTCTCGCACACAACTTCCAGCGTTTGTACAACCGCGTGTGCTGCCCGCGTCCTCTTGCACGGTGCACTTCCGTGTTCAGCGTCCGCCGCTTTGGATGACGTCACCACGCTCTTCTGCCGGGTACTACCACCAATAACACTATTCACTACAGTATCACTGGTGAAAGCTTCGTCAGGGATGGTGGCTCTATCTTTTCCTCTCTCTTAAATACCCTTTTAGTAATGACCTCCCTAATCGTCCTAAATACATTCACATATAATATATGTGATTGATATATAGATATTCACACACACACACATATATATACATATATACACTATACAAAAAAAATGGCAAGTCATTGCTAAACCTGGTGTTATGCCCATCCAGATCGTGAAATAGGGCTTTTGCAGTTTTTTTGCACCGTTAGGCATGATTTAAATAACAGCATTACCTCCTGGTGTTATTTCCTGCTCCTCTCCTCTCCTCTCTCTCTCTGTCTCTCTCTCTCTCTACTCCACCATAATACCTATTTTGGGGTCTCGGTCGGTGTAGCTGCAAGATGTACTTAACATCATGTTACTGGAATATATAACGCAATGTTATGCCATGTTAAGCCTATGCTAAGTAGATGTCTTTCGGAAATGTATATATTTAGCTTTATGGATACCATGTTAATTTAGGGAATATAACGTCTGTTCCTGTTTTTGGGTAATCATCCTGTTATGAGCCTCATTTACTGAATCTTTGAGCATTTGGCTCCTAGAGATGCATGTTCAAAAGGCCCTCTCTAGGCATTTATTTTATGAGAAAAGGTACATTGCTCTCTTAAAGCCAGTGGTTTCATTCTCCTTTATCAGTAGGACCAGCCATCCCTATTGAAAATGTCCAAGGCATTGGAGGTCACATTGCCTACTAGTATAAGAATGCAAGGACAGACTCCTGAGACTGGCTGTTACATAATGTGGTAGACAGGCATAGCCTAGTTGTTAAGTAACTCAATGGAACAGAAAGACCTATGGCACGGTTAGTTATATCCCCCTAGTCCCAGCTGCAAAACTAAGGCAAAACCAGTGTTAAAAAAAACACCACCTTTATTCATTGAAAATACTCCAGGATTCTTTTACTTTCAGAAATCTGGTACTGCGCCAGAGACTTTGATAAATGATCCTTATGTTTTGAATGATCACACTTTGATTGTAAAAGCAAAATTACAAATTCATAATTAAGGATATTCCACCTAAATATAATTTATTGTAGAAATAAAATGTAGAGACTTAACATAAAACACAGACAAAGCTCAGTGCACATCCAGAAAAACTTATATGCGGTACAGTGCCTAAATATACATGTATAAATAACTAATAAATAAAATGGTCTTTTAGTTTAACATTTTGGCCAAATTGTTGTAAGCCCTTGAGCCAAACTTCACGGCAGACCACGTTTCAAGGGTCCCTACACTAATATAAATTCTTAATAACCTGTGCATTGCCAGGAAGAATGATTTATAATAAATCTGTCAATATAAGTTGCAAAAGTTCTAAGTCTGATTGAAGCTTTTATTAACCTGTACATTACCAGGAAAAGCACTCTGTAATAGATTTGTCACAATCACACTGCATGCAGGCAAGTTCCCCTGATAGTTGGAAATGCCATGGAGTGAGCTTTTAACCATTTAAATGTGGGAGGGAGTGAGCTTCAATTGGATAGGAGGTTGCCACCCTCCAAAACAGCCAAGACTAGCTGAACAAGAATTATAAAACATACAGAACACCTACAAGCTCAAATTGAACCCCCAAAATACCCACAACATATATATATAAGCATATAAGTTTCACAGAGGAGTGCTACAGAGCACTCCTCTGTGAAACTTATATGCTTATATATATGTTGTGGGTATTTTGGGGGTTCAATTTGAGCTTGTAGGTGTTCTGTATGAGAAATAAAATGTATACTATGACCGGGAATAGCACAAACATGCCTTTTGCTCACAGCCGACGCCTTAAACATAAGGTGAAAAAGGTAAGCACTGGGCTGGTTAGTGATGTTTAAAAACAAGTGCAAACCAGCACTATTAGTAATGGATCTCAATGCACTTAAGCAGTGTTTTCCAATCTTTTTTTTTTCCGTTAAGGAACCCCAACCCTCTCTAATAGTGCACCTGAGATCAGATGCATGTTAAGGAACCCCAACCCTCTCTAATAGCGCGTCTGAGATCAGATGCATTGTAAGGAACCCCAACCCTCTCTAATAGCGCGTCTGAGATCAGATGCATTGTAAGGAACCCCAACCCTCTCTAATAGCGCGTCTGAGATCAGATGCATTGTAAATTCTTCTATATTTGGTACAATTTTCAAATGACCAGAAATGTGCAGGGAACCCAGTAGGGATGCCTGAGCAACCCAAGGGGTCATAGGAACACTGGTTGAAAAACACTGATCTAGTGACATAATTGACATCACAAATAAAAAAAGACTGCCTCAAATTCCGAGAAGTTAATCAGGATATTTAATTACATTTCATTTCATTTTATTTTAAATAGCCATACTAGCATAGCATTTTGGCATTTTGTACTCATACTTTAGGAAGAGATACAAATTTCCTCCAAGGTGAAGCAGGTACATTATAATAAATTATAATGGACAAGTGATTGTAAGTATGGACCACTACAATCCTAAATGACTTGTTCTTTATCAGCCAAAGCGGCCGATTGGGCAATTTTTGGATGAAATTCCCCATGGAAGTTATAGGGGAATTGCAGCCGAAAGCAGTCTCATTGGCCGTTCCGGCTGCTACAGAATGAGTCCCTCAATGTCTTAACTAGAAGAATTTTAGCAGGTTTGGTTCATGTATTCATCTTCCTTTTTAAGACGTTATCACATTGTTTTTAGACTGGCCAACCCCACCAGGGGAATGTACAAAAACAAAATCTTTCATAATGTGAATGAATACATTCACATGAAAAGTTCAACAGAGCAAATCACAGTTTGCAGCTGTTTTGACACACCTATAGCCAGTGTTATTTGCTGCACCCACATTTTTCCAACTGTACAACCTCTTCAGATGTCATTTTAATTTCCCTAGCCCACATGAGACTTAGTGGAAAATAATTGAGGCGTACATTGTCATACGATAAGGAAGGAGTAGCCTCGCTCACACTTGTTCTATTAATATTAGTATGGATATGTATAAATGGTGTGTGCTACCTGGGAGGTAATGAGGAAAAGTACGCTGGTGTACTTGGAGAGAACAGAAATCCCTTTATGGTGTACTACGACCTTGTAAAGATAATTGGTTTAAAACTTCAACATTTTTAGTGGCATACTTTTAAAATAAAGGCAAAATATATATATATATATATATATATATATATATATATATAAAAGCAAAAGGTGCTAACAGTACATACAATTAAGACGAATAGGGTACACAACCCTTGTTGTGAAAGTGTCTCAGGTCACATCAGTGTGTGTTGGTCTCTAAACACAGTTCAAATCTGGTTCAGGATCCAATTTATGTCGGCTAATAGTGTCTACTCCTGAGAAATGCAAAGAACTCGTGATATAACTTAGTTGGTAAGAAATATACTAGTCAGTATCAATATAATGCCAAATCTCTCCTGCAGTGCTTTGATCTAAAGATATGACAGATTGTCAGGATGTATCTCGTCTTGCTATAAGCATCGTTTAGGATGGTTTCCCCTGGAAGTGTTATTGTGTAACAGATATCTTGGCCACATACGAGGGTTTCCTATAAATGTTTGAATGGAAGAACCTCAATGCACTGTGGTTCTTGAGAACTTTCAGATCCATGGGAAGTCCAAGCCAGAGGTGCTACCAGCACCCCCTACGGAGGTAAATATCTGGGGAAGCAAGGGGTCCCCAGAGCTGAAAGCAATACGGTTAAGCTGTGGAGACCTCGTGCTCAAATCTATTTTTAAAAAAAATGTAGCCTGAACTGCTCCTTAAAAGGTTCCGTGGCACACGGGTCAATGGGAAGCTAGAAGGCATGACGTTGCGGCTTACTATTGTCCCGCGGGACCTTTGAACAGATATTTTATGTTCCCATCTGAAGCCGCTATCGGCATTACCTTCCAGGGTATGTATCTCGGAAAGCAGGGGGTCCCGAGAGCTGAAACCAATGCGGTTCCGCTCCAGAGACCCCCTGCTTCAAACCTGGTAGTTAAGTTAACAAAAAAAAAACCAAGATGTCTTTAAAGTCTCTGTAAATTCCGATGTCAATCCAGATGTTTCAGCAAAATACCTGTCTTCTAAAATGGTATATCATTCCAAGGGGGAAAAAGTATACTCATTGTCTAGTAATAGATACAAGTAAAAAGAGGACGAGGTGCTCAGCCACAATAAATGAATAAATTAGACAGTAGAGGTCACTCAACTGTAGAAAATGTTAATGGTGCTTTTGGGACTGGAGAATTATAACTATTTTTCGGCCTGTCAAATCACAATTGGTGATTGTTGGATCAGCATGATAGGCTTAAAATAATGGAAGCTTTAACATGATCACATCTTGAGAAATACCTGAATGCAAATGCAAAACAGAACTGTAAATGGTGACCTACAAGACAAGTATGAACTTCACGCCATTTCAAAATTAGCACTAGTTTCCGTTTTTTTTTTTAACCTGAATAAGTCTTCTTACCCAAGGGCTGTTTCTTCAGGTTGTAAGTGATTTGAGAGAGAATCCACCAAGGGTGGAAGGTTAATACCCATAGATATGGCCAAACAGCATGAAACACAATATTTCACAGAAATAAGTCTAGCCAACTGAATAGATTTTAGGTTGAATTACAAATGCTTTGAATCAGTGGCAGGTCCTCCTATACAACAGCCAGTGACCTTGTCCATATACCTGAATGCGGTATTGGTGACCAGAAATCATCTAGACTGGAGCCCAGAGCTCCCACCTCATATTTCTTTACATTATCGCTGTTTCTGAGTATCTGTTCTGTCGTCCAACCCAGAGTTAGCTCTACCGTTCTGACCAAAAGCCACATGGATGGGTTCTAAGAGAAATAAAGGAAGCTCGTTGTACTGTACTGTGAATGAAGCTACCTTTGGCATAGGCACATTAGAAAGTGCGTAAAACCTGCGTTGTAAATGTGTGTATATATGCGAAAACACTGCATTGATCAGTGCTTCTAATCTGGCATATTTATACCATACTTAAAAACATATAAACTTTAGATGGAGTATGTAGCACTAGGTGATTACATTGTAAAATGTTAAGCTATTGTATGCAATCATTTGTTAAGCATGCATCAAAACCTTAGTGATCAAAGAAAGTGCTAACAAATTAATGACTTTGTGTATAGGTATGCTGTGTGATCTTGTATTTTTCATGGGGTTGCAGCCTTGGTACAAAAGGCAGATTTGAGCCAAATACAACAAAGTGACCTGCCCTGCTTAAGACACCCGTGACTGGTCATTACATTTAATTATAGGCTAAAGCAGTACAATTCAGGGCATTATTGAAAACCCTGCTCTATGATTGGTTAAAATTCCAGGCATTATCCAATCAGTAATGCCCGGAATTTAAGCAGCAGAATGTGTCGTTTTCAATGTGTTTATTTCCAGCCAATCAGCTTTCAGAACAGCTGAGACAGGGCAGGGGATTCGGTTAAAGTCCCTCGGCTTCGCCTCGGGCCTTCAACTCTTCCAGCCAGGGCATTATTGGCCAGTAATGCCCTGTTCTTCGAGGATTATTACTTAAGTATAAACTATACTTTAAAACAGTGACACTAATGGCCAGGAGGCTACACAGCATATTGAATATGAACCTACAACTCTAATTCAACATTGGTAACATTTTAATGAAATAATTCAGATTCCAGTGCTCCAGTGATTAAGGGACCATTTGAATTTACTGGGCCTCTAAACAAATACTTAGTTTCCTTTTACGCTACTAACACCTCTGGCAAATGAAAACTCCTGGGGTTTGTAATGTAAGGTTAGATTACATTATACAATTTGTTAATCTGCCCCCTGCTGAGCTACACCTTATTTTCTAGTCATGTTGCAGACATGTACAATAGCAACATATTTCAATCTTCAATATGGTAGAAGTATAAATTGTTCTATTTTATATTAGCTCGGGTGAATTACAACTGTCCTCAAATAAATCACAAGAAGTAATATGCAAAGAGGGGGCGTCGTGTTTACACAATATCTATGCTTTGTTCTTATTTGCTTGACTTTGTCCTTCTGTGTCAGAAGGTTGTGGACATTCACAAGTGGGTAATGTGTGATAAAGAGGAAAGACAGAGCCAGGGAAACTGGGAGAAAAATATAGTACCATTAGGGTTGCCAGGTGGCTTCTGCAAAACTACTGGGCACAATGGTGACCGGTGCAACGCGCTCAAACCTTGGTGGGGAGGTATTTTATTTATAAATTATCTGACCGTTATTTAATTTTTTCAAACAGAATTGAATATGCAAATGGTGCACATTGGTGCATACCTGGAGAATTTTTTTAAAACAATGACGTAGTGGTCATATCATTTATAAATATTATACCTGCAGTGATACTCTCATCCTCTACCCCCCCCTCGTCCTCTCAACCTTATATTCTCACTCCACTCCCCTCCCCTCATTCTCTCATCCTCTCATCCCCCTCATTCTCTTTCCCCCATCCCTCTCATTTTCTCTCCCCCCCCATCCCTCTCGTTTTCTCTCCCCCTCCTATCCCTCTCATTTTCTCTCTCCCTCAACTCACCCACAAAGGACAGCTACAGAAACACACACACACACACACACACACACACACACACACACACACACACACACACACACACACACACACACACACACACACACACACACACACACTCAATACAACAATACAAACAGACCCCCTACCAACAGCCATGCTCTCTCACTGCTCGTGGAAATCCCGTGGCCCCAAGTCACTATGGCCACATGGCCAAGTCATGTCACTATGTCCAGAGAGGTAATATTGGACACATATATGCTCGTTATTACCTCTGATTTTTTACTGGACAGAGTGTCAAAATAAAGGACAGTCCAGTCCAATACCGGACACCTGGCAGTTTACCATCCATCTTTTAGTTGCTTCATTAACATCCATCTTCATGAGTGCAGGTTTGATTCAATCAATCTTGCAACATCAAAAACATTCTAAAAATTATTTACTCCTCCCTTTGGAATCTTTATTAGCCAAGATAAGAGGCTAGCAGTCACTCTTAGTAACTGCTTCTTCTCTTTAAGCACCTCTATGTTATATGCTAATACAATCAATCTTCTGGTATTTGAGGTTACTACAGACAGTGTTTAAATGCCTAGCTGCACGAGACATCTTCACACTTCTGATGGTTTGCTGTTTATATGTTTACGTATATAAGTTTCCATCGATCATGTTATTTTCTCTTTATATTGGACAGGCCACAAGGGTATTTCAGAGCATAAATTATTATGCACTTGTATGTGAAACAATGAGGGAGATTCACAGAGCTCTGATAAGAGTTATCAGCGATAACTGCCATTCAAGTCAATGGCAGTTAATAATCAAATACCTCTTGCCAAAGCTTTTTGAATTCCCGTGAATGTTCCATGCATTGATAGCCTGGTTATGCATGGTACTCAGAACAGAAACTCAGCTGATCACTAGTGCTACTGTATACAGTACAACCTTAGCATGGAGAAATAACCTGATTTAGTTCACTTGATTTTCTTTACGCCGCAGGCTTTATACACAATGGACCCAAAAGTTTGTTCACTTGTCCTAAATGTATGTATGTATGTCTTTATTTATATAGCGCCATTAATGTACATAGCGCTTCACAGCAGTAATACATGTGGCAATCATATAAATAACAAATAGTACAAATAACAGATCGTGGGAATAAGTGTTTCAGACGTAAAAGTAAAATTATAGAAAAGGAGTCCCTGCTCCGAAGAGCTTACAATCTAATTGGTGGGGAGAACGTACAAAGACAGTAGCCGGGCATTCAGGTACGTGCGTCTGCAGGGGGCCAAGCTTTATGTATCGTATACAGTATTAGCCACGGTGCTACTCAAATGCTTCTTTAAGCTTCTAAATAGCAATTTACATAGTTCCACTCATCATATCACCTTCACATTGAATTCTCTTTCAACACTCAACCTCTCGTACTACTGTACTCTCCCACGCACTCAGCGCACACACAGCACCCTAATAATTCTCATACAAAAGGCTGTCATGATGCAGTCTCTCTAACCGTTCCTTCTTTTCTCTCACACAGGGGCCGATTCACGAAGCTCTGTTAAGTGGCTTTAAAAGCGCAAAGTACCCTTTAAGCCCGATAAGGCTGCAGTGCGATTCACTAAGCAGTGATAACTGCCCTTTATCGCTCTTAAAAGGGCTTTTTTCAGCCCTCGGAGCAAAATGCGCATGATCAGGCTATTGCACTGCTTTTTGCCAGTACAGGAGATTCACTAAGCAGCGCTAAGTGAATCGGCCCTAAAAAAAGGGCCTGACAAACGCGCCAGCTAAAGGCAGGCGCAAAAGGAGCTGGACTTATAAAAAATGTCTTTGTTTACCATTTTTGCAGGCACACCATCCATACAACAGGCACGCGGATGTCCCCGGCTGACCCCGTGGGGGACCCCGGATGATCCCCGCAGGACTACGGGGGTCCCTGGGGATCCGCGGGTGTCCGGGGGTCCCCACGGGCGTCCGCGGACCTGCGGTACCAATGTTGTGCCCCCAAAAAATAAACAATACTATAACCCCCCCCAACACATACACTACAGTAATGGGCAAGATTACTATTATCCACATATGGATAATAATGCATTTGCCCATTAAATATACATTAATCACAATAAATAAAATAAATACATTTTGTACTCACCCTTGTCCGGCACCCACGATGAAGGCCATCCTCATCTTCATCACCGTCCATACACTCGGGTGCTGAAAAATATACACAAGAATAAAAAGAGTCAATCTAATGTCCCCTAACCCCTTAGCGGTTATTAACCGCTACAGTCATTAAGGGGTTAACGCACCCTGACCCGATACCCACCCTTCACCCATTTATGTGTACTGTGGCTTCATCATATATGTATGTATGTATGTATGTATGTATGTATGTATGTATGTATGTATGTATATATATATATATATGTATATATATATATATATGTATATATATATATATATATATATATATATATATATATACACACATATATATATATACATACATACATACATATTATAATATATATATATATATATATATATATATATATATATATATATATATATATATATATATATATATATATATATATATATATATATATGCATGATTAACCAATATACAAATAAATGGTTGAGGATATACATGCCGAAATACAAATATCTCCAAATATCAAACAGCACCAAGCCAAATCAATAACTAAGAAATACTAATAAAAACACTCAATTTGACAATGTGTACATGATACAATTAATCTGTGCATCATGTATACTTTGCCAAGCAATGGTCAAAATCAAATAAACTATTCCAAACAAGATACTGTACAAACCAATCATTAAATACAAACAAAGCAAATCAACAGAATTAAATTACCATCAATTAATTAATCCAATCTCAAGTCAATTACAATCAAAATCAATTACACAGTTCAAATCCTAAAAACAAACCATTCTGAAAAATAATCTATGTCAAAGTAACATCATGTGACTAAATCTAACTTCCAAAAATAAGCCAAATAAATAATCTATTGCAAACAGCCTTCAAAATAACCTTAGAAAAAATAACATGTACATTACAAACACATTTTTACACCAAGCAGCAAATTCCAATTAAAAAAACATGAAAACAAGGCAAGCAAACATTATGCAAACAAGTTTTTATTATACCTGTATGTATGTCCATCCATAGTTTACATACATACATAAAGGTGCAATAAAGGAGCATAAAAAACGATGTAATAACATTACAAATAAACATACAATACATCCAGTGACTGTCCCTGCACGTATGTATGTCCAGTGACAGACATAAATTCAGGGTCAATAAATGGATATACAAAAAAAAATGGATGACATGAAAAAAAAGCAAAAAAACCTGTAAAAGTAACATAATACTGTACATTTCTTTGGTTTACTTACCATTAGATGAACGACTCACCGAATCCTGTTGAACCGGATGTGTCTAAGAAATAATCCAACAACAGGAACCAGGTAACCATACAAAAATAAACCATTACAATCCAAAAGTGTCTGTGTCTTCTTTCTTCTATTTGTAATCCATAGCGGGGGTCTTCATCTGTCTTGTTGGCTGGCGTCATAGCCTTTAAATGACGTCACCAATTTTTTTTGTTTTCGGCAAAATCACATGGTTTTCACGGCCCAATCAGGGCCGTGGGAACCATATGACGAAAATGTGACGTCATAGGCCTATAAAAGCCTATGTCGTCTCATTTTGAAGCCAGATGCCGAGGAGGAAGGACCTCCGGAACAAGAAGAAGACCAGGGCGTGGCAGATGAAGAAAAGAAGACCCGGAACAAGACAGATGAAGACCCCCGCTATGGATTACAAATAGAAGAAAGAAGACACTTTTGGATTGTAATGGTTTATTTTTGTATGGTTACCTGGTTCCTGTTGTTGGTTTATTTCTTAGACACATCCGGTTCAACGGGATTCGGTGAGTCGTTCATCTAATGGTAAGTAAGCCAAAGAAATGTATGTTTTGTTACTTTTACAGGTTTTCTTGCTTTCTTTTCATGTCATCCATTTATTTTTGTATGTCCATTTATTGGCCCTGAATTTATGTCTGTCTCTGGACATACATACGTACAGGGACAGTCACTGGATGTATTGTATGTTTATTTGTAATGTTATTAAATTGTTTTTTATGCTCTTTTATTGCACATGTATGTATGTAAACTATAGATGGACATACATACAGGTATAATAAAAACTTGTTTGCATAATGTTTGCTTGCCTTGTGTCATGTTTTTTTAATTGGAATTTGCTGCTTTGTGTAAAAATGTGTTTGTAATGTACATGTTATTCTAAAGGCTGTTTGCAATAGATTATTTACTTGTCTTATTTTTGGAAGTTAGATTTAGTCACATGGTGGTTACTTTAACATAGATTATTTTTCAGAATGGTTTGTTTTTAGGATTTGAACTGTGTAATTGATTTTGATTGTAATTGACTTGAGATTGGATTAATTAATTGATGGTAGGAACAATAGGGGAGCCCCTGCTACGGCCACAATCCAACGTGCACGCGCAGACTAGGGACTGCCCCCGCATTCATGTTTCAGACCGCGATCTTATGCGGTTGTTTGCTCGTGCTATAATACACAGGCTAGAAGTGCCCCGACGGACACTACAAGCCTCTCTTATAGGAATCTCTATGGGGATAGTACTCTGAACGAGTAGTAGTATTCAGCACAGTTCCTGGGGGCTGCACTCGTGTATAAACTGTATTGAACAGCAGCCCCACGGTTACACTTTCTCTGTGCACAACGCAGCAATATAAACTCCTCTGAAGTACACCATGCTCACTATATGTCCTTAGGTGTCAGTATCCTCTGGATAAGGCTAACTTACCATTCCTGCAATTCAGTATCAGATTTACCATCCTCTGATTAACGCTACAAGTGTGAATAGAGGACTTAACACTCTTGCAGAATAGGTTACCTTAGGTCACTTTGACACCGTGCTAGGTACACTATCATTCATTAAAGGAGTTTTAGCTGATTACATACTTTACTGGTATATATAGTTTATTTGTTTTTATATATATTAGTCACTACTAGTCATATTACCTATCTCTACCTTGGTTTGTGCAGACCCTGCCATAGGTGACTAGAAGTCTAAGTATCTACCTGAACACACCCTATAGTATTCCTTATACACAGGTCCACATTAGGATTTCTGTGCTTGTCTCGTCAGGTGTGTGTGATCTGGATATCCCAAACACACACCACCATTTTTGATCCTGAGCCTATACGGCTGTCAGTATTACTGATCCACCTACCTGCAGTACGTCGTTTTAATACCCATTATTTTAACAATTGCTCTTAATAAAGTTTATGTTTTAATTCATTCATTTATCACCAGAGGGTGAACTTGAGTGCAACATTGGGTTCTCTCTCTCAATCCTTTATTAATTAATTGATGGTAATTTAAATCTGTTGATTTGCTTTGTTTGTATTTAATGATTGGTTTGTACAGTATCTTGTTTGGAATAGTTTATTTGATTTTGACCATTGCTTGGCAAAGTATACATGATGCACAGATTAATTGTATCATGTACACATTGTCAAATTGAGTGTTTTTATTAACATTTCTTAGTTATTGATTTGGCTTGGTGCTGTTTGATATTTGGAGATATTTGTATTTCGGCATGTATATCCTTAACCATTTATTTGTATATTGGTTAATCATGTATGTATGTATGTATGTATGTATGTATGTATATATATAAAAAAAAAAAAATATATATATATATATATATATACACACATGATGAAGCCACTGTACACATAAATGGGTGAAGGGTGGGTATCGGGTCAGGGTGGCTCTATAAAGATGGCACCGACACTGGCCTCCGATGCCCATACCGGGGCCTGTAACTCGGGAAGCAGGGGGTCCCTGAGGCAGAAATCAATGCGGTTCAGCTCAGGGGACCCCCTGCTCCCGTACACTATTAATAAAAATACATTAAAGCAGCTTCATTGCCTTAGCGGCTATCCGCTAAGGTAATTAATTATTTATTGGTATTGGTGTTTTAATACTAGTATAGATGTGCAGGGGTTCTCCTGAGCTGATCCGCATTGGTTTCAGCCTCGGGGACCCCCTAATTCAGGAGATACAGGCCCCTTTATGGGGTGCTGGTATCACCTGCACTTTTAAAGCTCCCGCGTCACGTGACCGGGACATTTACATTCTGCAGGGGATACCGGCACCCCATAACAGGGCCTGTATCTCCTGAAGTAGGGGGTCCCCGGACCTGAAACCAATGCGGTTCAGCTCAGGAGACCACCTGCACATGTACACTAGTATTAAAAATCATATTTGTACAGCACGATCGCCTGTAAGAGCCGTGCATTGAGACACAGCGTCTCCTTGCAGTTCTTACAGGCTGCTTTGTTTATATCAGTTATCGTGCTATCTAACTTTAAGCACGATAGCAGGGGGGAAGAAGGTGTTCGCGCGATATGGCCCTTAGTGAATAGCGCTTTTGGCTTCACCCCTTTGCGCCCGAGCGATGTAACCCATTTCAGCGCAAATTAACGGAGCTTAGTGAATCGGCCCCACAGTCTCTATTCGCCTGCTATTTGCTGCTGTTACTGTTGGCTCTAAGCTCTGTCCTAATGGACATTAGTCACTTTTCTCCTAGGCAGCCTTCTCATTGTTTTCTGCCACACAAGCAGTGTGACCACTAGCCCTCAAACTATGTGGTGGAGAATTGCTTCTGTGGGTTAGGAGACACTGGGCACATTTTGTGAGTCCCTCTTCCATTACTAGATAGTTGGAACATATAATGTTACATGTGAAACATTCACACACAGTATGTTTACTGTCTGCTACTACTGTTATGGTAAATACTTGGGATGTCATCGCTGTCGTTTATTCAATGTTCAATGGTAGCAAAGTCCTGAAGTTAATTATTTGCTCAGTGTACCAAGAAACAAAAGGAGATTAAATACAACTGAACCAAGTTAAAATAGGGCTTCAAGCCAGGGTACAACAAAACATTATTTTTCTGGGAGTTGTCTTAATGCCAGCCATCTGCAAACATTTTATTTGTATTGTAAAAGCAAGTACACTAAATGCATATTAAATATATATTCAATGTAAAAACTATTCAATAAAGTTTATTGCTGTAGAACCGGTCTCTGGCAAAGGTAAAAAGCAAGATAAACACTAACAGTAAATACTCTTCTTATAGTTTCTTTTATTTTAAACAATATTTGTAGTTTTTTTCCCCCTAAGCTTTCTTTTTTTTTTTTTTTTAAAGCACAGTAGCACAGTGAGGTTATTTACGTGATAAAAGAAGACGGAGTTGCCTTGTTGCCATTTTGAACATGTGACACAGGATTTTCGGGGGATTATAGACATCAATGTAATTTAACACAACTTTCACTCTCACTACGAGCAGTGTAACTTTTCTCCTGGCGAAACCAGTTGAATATATAAGCCGGCCTATGAGGAGGCTGGTATCATTCATACTGATGGCGACTAGATGCGCCGTGGCGGCTTCCTGGATGAAGTTCGCCCCTCCTCTAGGTGAACTGTAGAAAATAGAATAACCGAGGTGATGCGGATGGAAAAAGTGACAGCGTTCCTAAAACACTCTATAGACGAATTTTATAAAATATGGGATCCATGGCTGAGGCGCTAAAAGTAATACAAAATGTAATTATTATTATTATTATTAATATAAGGCAGTCAAACAGAATATTGAAACGGTCGTGGAGAGGAGGAGGTTTCCACTCCCCCCCCTCTCTCCCTCCACCTCCCTGTCCTTCTTTGTTGTCCTCTCTCCTCTTTCTCTCTGTGTTCTTCCTCTTTGTTCTTATTACCCCGCAATATAGTATATAAATCACCTTGTTAGAACCGAGCCTCCAACAGGAACCGTATTAAAGTGGACTTAATGTCTAATCATCTGCAATTTAAGCATAACAAGAATATAAGTACATAGCTAAGAGTGTTTATATGATTATTCTATAGTATTTCATTGATATTATTTCTACTCATTGTAGAAGAACGTTCGCTCGGGAGTATTGTTGGAGCTCCGATGTCTGATTTGTACTATGCGGAAAACTAATAAAACTATCTGAAATAAATAAAAATAAAAATTTCGTTTCATTTGGACAGGAACAAAAGGGAGATTTTGTAATGGGTTTAACACCACAACAATATACCCCAAGGAAAGGAAAAAAAACATCTCTATAATAGCCTGCAGCTTGAGTTCCCATTTCTGACTTTACAATCAATTTAAAGCTGCAGTTCAAGCTGTCATTTTTTCCCCCCATTCAGTATATGCATCAATGCAATCTACACACTGACAAATTATGCTAATCGATCCGTTCTCCTGTAATCGATCGCTGCAGATTCGGATGGGTGTTCACTAAATGCATCTTGGGTCCTGCTCTGCTGCACTGAGCGCCAAAGTTCTGTTAGGAAGATCATGTGACCAGGCAGGCACTTGATTCAATTGGTAAACTGCTAGAGGGGGCAGGGCTCAAAAAGGTCATGCTGTTTCGGAAGGGGAAGGGGATGTGACTTTGTAAATGGTTGCTATAGGAACAAAAATGTTTGTTACATTAGAATACATAAAGAATGGCTTAAATTGTTTTTTTTTTAAATGCTACAATTATTTTCTCATAGTGCAGAACTGATTTAAAATTTTTTTTTTAAAAAAACATGTAGGATATTGCTTGAACTGCAGCTTTAACTTTTTAACACAAAGCCAACTTGTTTTCCCTTTTACCATTTTGGCATTGACTACTAAATGGATACTCTTACCTTTCAGGATGTTAGGCAACCGCTGGCAGAAGAACAGTTACACAATTTCACTAGAAAGTTTTTCACAAGCCTTCTAAAAATAATAAACTTGAAGCAGCAGTGCCATTAGGTCTGCTACGATAATATAAATAGTCAAATATCTAGAGCTCCTTTCAGCCCAAGAACGTGACAGAAGGTGTTAGATACAAAGTATATACAGTAAGTGCATTGACTATGCTGCTAGCATGACACTTCTTTCATAGTTAAGGAAGATGATCCACAAGAAAACATTAGGTGACATATTTACTTACTGTAGCAGTGCTAAGCCGTAAGGCCCCCTATGGCCCATTGACTTGAATGGTCCCATAAGATGCTTTATGGCTCAGCATGGTCATTGATTCTCTATATGAAGAACAAGACGTCATGCACTGAAGTCGGAGCGTGGGAGGCTCAGGGGAAATGTTAGGCAGTACTACCTAAAAGGAGGTAATACAGGCTAACACAGTAAAGGAATTTAGAAATGTTTGGGATGGATATAAGGTTATCTTAAATATGAAATAAAGCAAAGAATTAATTAATGCCTGATATATTACAGCAGGAAAAAAGGGGCAGACTAGGTGATCCAAGTTCTTATAGTGTGGCACAATAAATTCATTATCTTGAAATCCGTGTAGCGCTGGATCTCTCTTTTTTCCCCAAGTTCTTATCTGCCATATCTGCCATCAAATTGTATGTTGTCATTTGCTGGCCTTAGGCTTTGCGGGGCCTCCCCCGGGAAAAAAAAAGCTGCCGGACAGACCTCCCCTGGCAGCCTCGCGGTGTCATGACGTAATATGATGTCACATTGCCATGGCAACATGTTGTCATATGACGCCGTGGCGTCTTTTTATGTCTGTCACCATGAGACACACAGACACCACCCCCTCCTACCACACCTACTTCTCTCTGCCGGTCCGGAGGCCCCGCACTCTCTCATCCAGCTCTCCCCTTCAATTGGGTGGATGTAGGATCCCGGAGCCGACTAGGCGGGAGCACAGCCCACCTCCCCCCCCCCCGAAGGTGCAGGGCCCAAGGCGGCCGACTGTTTAATCTTGGGTAGCCTATCCTGTAATCGTTACCGTGTTCTATAGTGACTGCAAAAAATGTTAGAGACTTTTTTTTTTCAAGTGGGGAGCAATTTACTCAGACAACAAAGACAAGACGGTGTCTTGTGGATTAGTGAAAGCTATTCCGCAGTTAGGGAGGCAAAAGTGAGAAATGTTTCAGACGTGAGCACAGTAGTAGTGGATAAATGGAGCAGAGAGGAGACAATCTTCAGCAGAGAGATTAAACTCAGATGTACCGTAAGTGGGTGTAGAAGAATGTACAGCTTTGAAGGAGAGAAGTAGTATGTTTTAGTTAATGCAGATTTGATGGTGAGCCCTTGAAGGCATTTTGGGAGGAGAGGGGCAGAGACAGACATAGCAGAGAGTGAAATAACTATAGCAACAGTATTTTGCAAGAAATTGTAGCGTACGCAGTTGAGAGGCAGAAGAGCCAGAGAGGAGCAGGTTGCAAAAGTCAAGTCAGGAAATAATGAGGGCATGCATGAGAGATTTAGTTGTAGAGCACCAGAGGAGAAGGTGGATTCTGGCAGTGTTGCAGGGGCACAATCTGCAAGATTTAGTAATAGCACAAATGTGAAAAAGGGTAAGAGATGGAGGAGTCAATGCATACGTGAGAGACTTGATAAATGGTGCTGTAGTGTTAAAAAAAATGGAGCAATCAGGCCTAGTTCAGGTGAGATTATGATTTGCAAGTTTTAAGAGTTACAAAAGGCATACTTTGTGTGTCCTCACTCTTTTGTGAGAAAAAGAGTAAGATAGGGAAGACTACGCTACATTAACTTATTTCTAAAAGGTTCTCTACCTCTCTGATTTTAGAGAATAAACAATACATACACCATTTTAAAATAAGGTAAAAAAAATAAAAATAAAAAAAAACTTTCTCCCATAATTTAACCAATGCAGGTGTTTTTTAGGCCAGCTCCAGTACTACAATTTTTTTAAACCCCTTCCATCACTTCTCCCCATAACATACACTATGTATCTATACATTTTCACTTGAATGAGCTGTAAGGTGCCCTACTGTACTGGAAGGGGGTCTTATAGTATAGCACTGCTTAGTAAACATGGGCCGAATAACTTCATAAATCAGCATTAATAAAACCGTGTATTTTTCAAACTAGTAAGGGGTTCGCCTTTACTATTATTTAAAGGCACAGACACACAGAACAGCCAAATAAATCTATCAACCCAACTATTCATGTGTCAAAAAATGCATTCTCTGCAATATGTAAAACAGCTCATAAGACAGCATTTCAGTTATTTAAAAGTAAAGCCAGAAGTCACCAGCATTAAGTCACTGAACATTTGTCCCCATTACATAAACTATACTTGCTTTACAATTGGACCATTCAGATCTATTTATATAAGTTTTACAGTCCTCTGAACAGAACAAGGCGGTTAAAGCTTAGATTGGCAAATGCTTCGAGATAGTACAATAAACGCCTACACTTATCTGTGGTATATTTTCATTTCACATTAAACAACAAATATGGAGTACATTGTTTCTTTGGAATGTTTACACATTTTATTCTGCAATATTATAGCCCCTCAAGCAGTGCTTAATGACATCATAAATTAACTTTCTTTTCTTGTTCAAGAACAGCCAGCATACAATAAAGGCCAATTGTGCACATGTTGGACTAATGCTTTTCTCAACTATTGCACATGAAAAAAAGTGGCTTCATATTCAACAGAAAATAAAAAAAAGTAGTGTTCTGTATTGAAATAATTTTAGCATAACTGTTTTTAACCATCTGTGCTGAAAACAATTCTATAAAGGTTGGCTCTAGATCTGAGTCCTGATGGTTTTGCTTCAAAACGGTCAATTCAGTGAATCAGCGGCAGACGTGAGATCATGTTTGAAGAGTGAGTCGGCTGCCTTCTTGTGGCGTTATTCCTCCAAAAGACAGACTGTACTGTAGTATATATATCAAGAAAGTGCTCCAAGGATGAATTTTATCATGTGCAAGTGGGTGAGAATTACATTTCTTAAACAATTGCTGCTTAAATAAGATGTACCTTATGGCATCTTCATGCTTGGATGACAATAGCATTGTCCTGATGAACGGGAACGACCGCTGTGCTTGCTTCCCGGTAAATCTCCCAAGTACTGCTGCCACATCAACTTTTGGAATGGCGTCTTTGAGCTTAATTGAGAATTCTCTTTGTTATATTACTCAAAATACTTTTAACAATCATCTCACAGCACTGCTACTAAATTAATCAATAACGTTCCACGCTGTATGCCATTCAAAGTCCAACTTGCACCATATTAGATCTCGTTGTGTCATTAGGGAGCTACTGTAGATCAATTCCCACAACAACAATAAATCCATTGGTTCTTTACAGAGGGATTTTCTTTACTCTATGAAATGACTCAAAAATCCTATCTTTCATCATGGAATGGTCCATAAGAGCTTGAGAACATCCATTGTATCAAGAATAAGCTTCCTGGGAGACAATCTGTCACACTATACAGTATTGATGTGTATGCAGAGCCTTTGGCGATTGATTTTCTTATTTTCTGGAAAAGAAAAGCAGATGTATTGTTGGCAATGTGGAAATGTACATTTTGATGGGGCACTTCGTACATTATGATAGAACACACCACTAGATGAAATGTTTTTTTTTTTTTTTTTTTTAAATGTATGTGGAGATTATTAACAAGCACAGATCAAATGTTTTCTTAAGGATATTTTAACTCACAATTATTTTCTTTTTGTTGGCATTGCAGAGGGGCACTAAATTTGTCCAATTTATACTAACATCTCTACGGGCGTTGTAGGAACGTGCTGTGTATTTACAACTGTAAAGCCTGACTGCTCTGATATTGTGTTGTATAAAGGGTATATTGATGATTTGCATTTTATTTGAAATGGCACAAAAACAAGAATTCAATTTTATTTGTTGAATATTTAAAAACAACAATCTTCATTTAAACTTCACTTCTTGTGATCCTTATGTTATTCCATTTTTTTTAACTTACGTTGTCCTATATAGATACAGGAAAAACGAAGGAGCACAAAATGATTGTGCCCCTAACAGAATTCACTAAACTGCACACCACTGGAATAAAATGTAGCTTTTAATAGATTACTTAAAACATATATTACCAAAGGAATGTGTAACGTGATTAAAAAGAAATTAAATCAACAATACTTAGCATCTATGTCGTCAAATTATTATGATAGAAATCCCCTATTAACCAGCTATTGATGGTGGGGTATGGAAGGCATAGAATGCTATAAGTCAGGGTGTAACCCCCTCTGGGTCAGCTAACAGACCAGATAATAAGTGTAAACGTCAGTGAGGAAAGGATTGTTATAGTTGGATAATTACACAGTCCACCTAGTATAGTGATGTGTTATTCAAGCACCTCAGTCATGTATCTGGTTAAGTGCAGATTAGAAGGTGCAGGCACCATAAGTGTACATTGAATAGCTAACACTCATGGAGCAGCTAACAAAGCAGTGAAATAAATTCACAGCACAGAAGCTGTAAAAACACATCTATAACTAGGTGGAGAAATGATAACAAACCTCACGGACTAGCGACACTAGACTTAAATAGAAAGGTGTCATGATCTGTATCAACTGAACCAGGAGACTACTGACACTACATTAAAACAGCTCCAAGTAGGAGACTGACAACATTGCACGTCCAACGCGCGTTTCCCTCCAGCTATGGAGCTTCATCAGGGGAAAATTTGTCCCTGATGAAGCTCCATAGCTGGAGGGAAACGCGCGTTGGACGTGCAATGTTGTCAGTCTCCTACTTGGAGCTGTTTAAATTTGTCCCTGATGAAGCTCCATAGCTGGAGGGAAACGCGCGTTGGACGTGCAATGTTGTCAGTCTCCTACTTGGAGCTGTTTTAATGTAGTGTCAGTAGTCTCCTGGTTCAGTTGATACAGATCATGACACCTTTCTATTTAAGTCTAGTGTCGCTAGTCCGTGAGGTTTGTTGTCATTTATCCACCTAGTTATAGATGTGTTTTTACAGCGTCTGTGCTGTGAATTTATTTAACTGCTTTGTTAGCTGCTCCATGAGTGTTAGCTATTCAATGTACACTTATGGTGCCTGCACCTTCTAATCTGCACTTAACCAGATACATGACTGAGGTGCTTGAATAACACATCACTATACTAGGTGGACTGTGTATTTATCCAACTCCTTTCCTCGCTGACGTTTACACTTATTATCTGGTCTGTTAGCTGACCCAGAGGGGGTTACACCCTGACTCATAGCATTCTATGCCTTCCATACCCCACCATCAATAGCTGGTTAATAGGGGATTTCTATCATAATAATTTGACGACATAGATGCTAAGTATTGTTGATTTAATTTCTTTTTAATCACGTTACACATTCCTTTGGTAATATATGTTTTAAGTAATCTATTAAAATCTACATTTTATTCCAGTGGTGTGAAGTTTAGTGAATTCTTTTAGGGGCACAATCATTTTGTGCTCCTTCGTTTTTCCTGATTCACTTTTCAGTTCACAGTTTGCACCCACTTAATGATTATCAAAACTATTTGTTCACTTATTCATTTCAATTAGTATAGTTTTGTGATCACTCCCTATCCTCTCCCTTTTGTGTTCTATATAGATACAGTAGCAATGTCAAAACTAAATGTTTTAGGAAATAGAGCTATAGGAACACCACGTAAATGCTAAAATTAGTTACCACTTCTCACTCATCAAAAGCATCCTGGTGGGACAGTGTATTTGACCTCTAATAAACTATATACAGTAGAGCAGGATGTTTTTTACAACAAGGTCATGAATTGAGAAATAGATTTCATAAAGTAGATTATTCACGTGATTACTAGAACTTTTGTAGAGGTATAAATATCGAAAGAAAATCTTTGTTGACCAATATTAAACCTTTTAGTCCAAAATGTGAAAATCTGATTTGCAACAGATCAACTTTATCATGAGTTATAGCTGGGGTGCGTAGGGAATAAAAGTGATAATTAAAAAGCATTAATGTTCTGGCTGTAGACAAAGACCTTAGTGCTGCTGTTTATTACTTGAGTATTATTGTTTTTAAAAAACCTCCCACTCTTGGTTCGATTTTAGAAAGCAGTGTATTTTCTTGGTTAGGGTCTCCAGCTCTCTACAGTTAGAGGATTATTAGGGAAATGTATATATGTGGACACAAAATCTGAAAGTGATATTCTTTTGTCAAAGTACAGCAAAGTAAGGCTGCATAAAGCCAAGCTTTGGTTCTTGGAGCTGGAAAAATGAAATACTGTAGAAGAATGTGAACAATCCTGCACAGTGCTGCTGAAGGAGGGGGGGGGGGGTGCAGGGGGAGAGAGCCGGACCCGGAGGCGTTGGCTGGCTGGCCTTTTCCCTTGTCAGGCCATAGCTGTACAAACCGGATCCCACCTTCATGCTCAACAACCTGGGTGTGCGACTGACGTCGACAGGCCTGATTCTGCAGACTGCACAGCATCAGTGTTGCTGTCGTAAGACATCATGCCACGAGACTGCATATCCATTCCTTGTTCGGCCTAAGAAATGCAGAAACATTAAAAGCCACAGGGTGACAAGATTTAAAAAGTAGAAACCGGGAAACATTAAAAAAAAAATTACATCACTTAAAAATAAATATTATAATGGTATTTATCTAATAGCGACCACATGTATGTCCTATTATTAATCCTCTCTCTCCCCCCCACCTCATCTCTCTTTCTCCCCTCTCCCTAGTCTTCTCCAGTCTCGCCCATAACTCGAGTCCATCTCCCTTTCCCCCCAATCTATTTTTCTCTACCCAGTCACTTTCTCTTCCCCTCTCCCCAGTCTCTCTCTTCCCATCCCTCACAGTCTCTTCATCTCTCCCCCTCCCCGCAAGTCTCTCTTTTCCCCTCTCCCCCAGTCTCTCTCTCACCGGTGTCTCTCTCTCCCTTCCCCCGTGTCTCTTTTTCTCATCCTCCTTACAGTGTCTGTCTGTCTCTCTCCCCCAGCCCCTCTCTCCCCCTTTCCCTCTCCCCTCAGTCTCTCTCCCCAGTCACTCTCTCTCCCCCAGTGTCTCTGTCTCTCTCTCCCCCCAGTCTCTCCCCCCTTCTCCCCCAGTGTCTCTTTCCATCCCTCCCTTCACCTCCCCCCAATGTCTCTTCCTCCCCTCATGTCTCTCTCCCCCAATGTGTCTCTTTCCCTTCCCCTCCAAGTCTCCCTCCTCCCCACCCCAATGTCTCTCTCTCTCCCCTCCCCCCACCCAGTTGGATAAATAGAAAAAGAAACACACACACACACACGTTACCTTACGTTCTCATTACCAGTGCACTGCAGCCAGGGAGAAAAGGAGTCACTGAGTGCCACCTAATGGCCGGAGGAGTCATTGTGCTGCAGAACCTGCTACCCCTCAGCAAAACCGGGACAGTTCCTTAAAAATCGTGACTGTCCTGGCTAAGGCCTCGTTCAGGGTGGCAGAGACAGGAGGTGAAGGGCGCGCGTCCGCGTGTGCGCGCGTCAGTCTGCGGGGCGATGTGTGCACATCATGCCCAGCAGACCCTTTCAAGCGTTCAGGAGGCGGGTCTGCAGACCTGAGGATAGGGATGGGTGTTGCTCTTCTGACTACACTTTCCCGAATGATTTAATTGGCTGCCGAAGTACCAGTGATGCTGCTGCAGCTCGAAAAAACAACTTGAGTTGTTTATACAAACTGTTGGAGACAAGGAAAGCTGCTACCCTGACAACAGATATTGAGTTGAAATACTTTGTTTTGGAAGTGTAAGCGCGCGCACGTCACGAAGCAGGCACCCTGAACGAGGCCTAAACCGGGATGTTTGGTCACCCGTAATGTACTGGGATGTACTGGGATGTACTGGGATGTACTGGGATGGGAGTTAAAAAAAAAAAAAAAAAAAGAGGAGATGACCAAAAGCTCACAGAGTTTGGTTACTAAAATACTGCAGCTTACTATGATAAAAGTAAGGGGGTCATTTAATAAAAAGTCTCCCAGATGCAAAACTACTGCAAAACCAGTGCAAAACCAGTGCACCAGAGTGAACAAACAACAAATACCACTGGTTTAAATGAGAAGGTTTTTCTTTAATAAATGTGTTTTCTTGCCTAAGGCCGGGTTTATGCTGCCAGTGTCGCTTGCGTGCAATACATTTTGTCCTCTCAGGCGTAACGTGAGCTGGTTCAGCCAATGAGGGCGAACCAGCTTCTGGACGCCTCCACCATGCCCCCAAACGCATGCTACTCTACGAGCTCAGATCTCCTGTGCTACAGCAGCGCGGCACGGACGGAGCTCGCACTCTCGCAAGCAAGCGGAGTATGAGCTCGGCCTAAGCTGGGAGACTAATACATGACCATCTGTCCACTCCCAAGTTTGTATTTGAGAAGACTAATAAAGAATATAATCCCGCTAAAAAAACTACATTTATTTTGTACATAATTGGAGCAGGTGCTTTACCGTGTTATTTTCCGAACCAGGGGCCCCCTCCTGTTCCTGAGATAATTACCTGTAATGTGTCACTGATCCCCTTAGAGAAACAACATGGCTGCCCGCTTGGCCAATAGCAAACGGCAACCAATGACGTTGCAGCTCACTATTGACATGCAGATTTGGTGGCCATATTGTTGTGTCAAGGAGAGAACTTAAAACCTAGTATCTACACCAGTGAGTATCTCATGACCTGAGGCCCCCATTCCAATGATGTAAAAAAAAAAAACATTAAAAATCATATTGTGCAAACTCACAATAATCGTGTTGAATATTTTCTACATTTTTAAGTCTAATTTTCCAACCTTGTGTTCTAGCGCCACCTAGTGTTCGTTTACTGTTTCTTAAAAACAGTTCATTTAATTTACTTTTACAGTAAGTGGTTTGGTATACACATCTATTTATATGTAGGGTCTATCCGTAAATAAATACAGAAGAGGGAACTAGATAATTTAAAAATAAAAAAGCCACCTGTGCTGAAGCTGGGATATCCTTAAAAGCTGATCTTTTGGAGGGGGGAGTGGGGCTGGGGTCTTGAGCATTGGAGTCGAGCACCAATGTGCTAGACCAGCGGTGCGCAAACTGGGGGGGGGTGCGAAAAAATTTGGGGGGGCGCGGGCGGTTGCAGAGGTCCCACGCTTTCCCCAAGGCATTTCAATTAAATTCCGGGGGAACGCGCGATGCCTTTGCAACCTCTACTTACCGGGATTCAGCCGGCTTCAGGACGCGTGACCATGGCAACGTTGCGTCATTTGACGCCGCGGGGTCATGTGACATCACGGTTGCCGTGGCAGGTGACGCAATGTCTCACAACCCCGCGGCGCCATTTGCCGCGCGAGGTGAGGGGGCTCACAACGGAGGAGAGCAGACGGGGGGGGGGGGGCGCAGCAAAAAAGTTTGCACGCCGCCATGCAAAAACAAACAAGAGAGAACTAAAAGGAGATCTAAGGACAGAGCACAGTGATGGAGCACAGCCAGGGGCATAAAACGTCACTTTTATTTACATACTGTATTGTTAAAAAAAACTCAGAAGAGTTGAGCTCATTCGAAAGACGTGTGGAAAGAAACAATAACAATTCCTGACTTGTAGTTTAAAAAAATCCGGAGCATTTCAGCAGAGATTAGTGTGTATCTGTAATAACTCTAGGGGGTGGGGAGGGAGAGGAAAGGAGATCTGGTTGGATATCACTGCCTGGCTCAAGATAGACAAGATAAGGTAATGCGAATAGTTCTCTGGGGCAGAGGTCCTAATAGCCGCCAGAGATACATATCTGCGAGATAATACCTTCATCACTAATACTGTACTGACCTTTACCAACCGCAAATCTGACCCTTCCCCTCCTACGCCTGTGAGCAGTTCAGTGTAGCTAGTTGTTTATGTAACACCTTTCCCCCCCCCCCCTAATCGCAGATGGGGACCATGTGGGGAAATCTACACTTATGTTACCTGGTGTGGTGCGTTACCTGATAGGCTCATAGAAGACCTGAACCTCCGCCACTGGGAGCCTGGGGTTACCCAATTCGTCGTACACAGCGCCTCCACCTGTAAGGGTTCCCATCTGAGTGGGATGGTCCTCTTACAGGAACCACAATAATAAGACACGCACACAGTGTATGCTAATAACTGTTTACTATTGCTAATACTAATGTCTTCGGTACCTGTACCACACAGAATAATGCATATAGCCATACACATAGAAGTGCACCGAGTGCACACATCAACATAAGTATTCCCCAGAGTACCTTATGTCCAAACCCACCCACGTGTGATGGAGATAGCGCTATCCCTGGACGTGTTGGTGCACTATTTATAGATACCTGCCCGGGGCTCCAGCCCGCGGGTACCGCTATACAACCGGTATGGATCCGTCTGATCCGACGTGATGTCCTCCTACGCGTGGGGTGACTTCCAGCGTGGATAATATCACGACAGCTCCACACCGTCTGTACCTTGACGGGGATCCGCCTGTAGCCGGCAGGCCACAGTCACTGCTTGGCTTGGCCTCCACGAAGATAGTCTCTATGTAACTGAGGGGTCTGAGCCCAGACCCAGCAATCAGGCTGCTCGACACTGAGTGTGTCCTAACTTAACCAAATAGCTAAAGGGGCAGATCTCCTTACGTAGGGCCTGTCCCTGAAGCAACCACAAACTGGGGAATGGTAACTTATCTGGGACCTCTGGGGGTAACTAGGCCTAGTGCTAGGGGCTACTGCTCCCTGCACACACACCCTAACTCTCCCAGCTCCCAGCTCCAACTGACACTCTTTTTAAAAGCTGTCTAAGCTGTAATCTCTCACAGCTTCACTGGTTGCCTAGCAACATGTAACTGCGGCCTGTCTTAACTGTCTCTATTCAGAACTGCCAGCGCAGGCTCCCTTGCACTGAAAAGGCCTTAATTGCAAATGCAGCCGCCCTATTGACTAAGCCGCAGCATGTGACAATCCCCTGAGGGATACGGGGGCTATATTTAAATAAAATTGACTGAGATAGATGCTCGAATAGAAAATACCTACAGCGGCGAGAAAAAGTTTGTGAACCCCTTAGGATTTTCACATATTTCAAACCTAAAATGTTATTAGATCTTAATCTAAATCCTAATAATAGATAAAGATAACCTGATCAAACAAATGACAAAAACGTGATACTTTTCCAACATTTATTTATTCACAAATGATTCAACATTCAATATCCATGAGTGAAAAACTATTTGAACCTTTAGTCAGTACCTGGTGGCGCCCCCTTGAGCAGCAATGACTTCAACTAAGCGTTTCCTGTAACTGCTGGTCAGTGTCTCACATCGGTTTTGAGGAATTTTGGCCCATTCCTCCTTACAGAACTGCTTCAACTCACTGACATTTGAGGGCTTCCGTGCATGAACAGCTGGATTCAAGTCCTGCCACAACATTTCAATGGGCTTTAGGTCCGGACTTTGACCAGGCCATTCTAAAATGCGGATTTTCTTCTTCTGCAACCATTCTTTTGTAGATCTGCTTGTATGTTTAGGATCATTGTCTTGCTGCATGACCCACTTTCACTTCAGTTTCAGCTCACGGACGGAAGGCCTGACATTCTCCTCTCGACTCTTTTGATAGAGTGCAGAATTCATGGTTGTGTCAATGTTGGCAAGCCGTCCTGGTCCTGAGGCAGCCAAGCAACCCCAAACACCACAATGCTTGACGGTTGGCATGAGGTTCTTCACTTCGAACGCAGTGTTTGGTTTTCGCCAAACATAACCATTCTCATTGAAGCCCAAATTTTCTACCTTTGACTCGTCTGCCCGGGAGAACATTGTTCCAGAAGTCTTGTGGATCATCTATGTGCTCTTTGGCGAACTTCAGACAGGCAGCAATGTTCTTTTTAGAGAGCAGTGCTTTCCTCCTGACTATTCTTCCATGAACACCATTCTTGTTCAGGCGTTTTCTGATAGTTGAGTCATGAACAATCCCATTAGCCAAGGCAAGAGTGGCCTGCAGATCCTTGGATGTTACTCTGTCGGTTCTTTGTGACTTCCTGGATGATTTGCCGGTTTGTTCTTGGAGAGATTTTGGTAGGATGACTGCTCCTGGGTAGAGTGACTGGTCGTGAACTTCCTCCATGTGTAGACTATTTGTCTGACAGTGGATTGGTTGAGCCCAAATTCTTAGAAATGGTTTTATAACCCTTTCTAAACAGATGGGCATCAACAACTGCTTTTTTGAAGTCCACAGAGATATATTTTGATCATGGCATGATGTGTTTCCACACACCTGTATGGTGAAGACCAAACTCACAAAGTTTCTGATCTTTATACTGTATATGGTGGGGCCTTCCAAACTCACCCCCTGAAGATCTACCTACATATTTAAACACCTGATTCTAATTATCCCCTTTAATTGAGCTGACAAAACCAGGGTTTCAAGAAAAAAGGTGGAGAATGACCTCCAATATTCCAATGCTAAAACAACCATGTAGAGGTATATGGTAGATTATACAGCCACTGTCCAAGTTCAACAAGAGAAGTGGTCTCAATGCAGGTAATATGAAGTAATACATTTAATGAATAAGGGGTGGCTACTGAGATATAACTTTAACCAACCGAGGGCCAAATGCAGATAAAAGAACTAGAGGTACATGGTGATCTGACTGCAGACACACCACCTGTAAACTCACATAATGTCCCAAACTGCTGCCCTTAATCGGTTAGTATCCTAGCCACCCCATCCCATCCGCTGATCTGTGCAAGTGCAGAACCCCCGTAACCTGAATGATAGGCGGGAACCAGGAAAGTAGGGCGCTCCTGCGCAAGGCTCTAACGGATGCCGCTTCCGCTCTGCCGGCTGGTGTACGCACCAAATCCTCAGCCCGTCGGTATTGATGACGAAAGGGTCGCGTGCAGGTAACGAACAGCTGCGCTCTGGCTGGGGACCCGGCATGCAGTGCGCTCCGGCGCGTAGATAGTCTGGATACCGCCTCCGCTGGATACTGGTGATTTTGCACCTGCTACTGGTATGAGACCTCTGTGTGCTCCATTCCAAAGTAATGAGCAAAGTAGAAAAAACAAATGGGCACTACTCCCTTGCACCGACACAAGCTTTGTAATAAAATTTATTTTTTAATCTACAAAGCTTGTGTCGGTGCAAGGGAGTAGTGCCCATTTGTTTTTTCTACTTTGCTCAAAACCAGGGTTTCACTTACTTTTGCACATACCCTGACTCTTAATTACTCATGGTCTAATTCATACATCATTTTGTTTCCAATGACATGGAATTAGTTCATATAAACCCTATTGGATAATTAAGAAAAAACTCATTTTGATTCAAGAAGGTTATCATGGAAAAACTATAGAATTTACGTAATTATCATTAGGGTTCACAAACATGTTCTCGCCATGTATATTTAATGTAATGTAATACGTTAATTTAATGTTAGCAGCTGCTATAAGTTCGGATTTCTGGGCATTTGGAACGTTTTGTTTCTGAATATTATAAAGCACGGCTCTTAAACTGGAAGCCCCACGGGGGCAAAGCAGGCCTTTGTAGTGGCCCATAGACTGTCTGCTTATGCTGATTTAATTTTCATTGCTCAGGCAGCTGAGTGCAATTTTTCACACTACAATTCACTTGTAAGCTAAGATAACAGAAATATATATTTTACCAGTGTTATAAATACTTGCACATTCTTGGTATATTTCTTCCAAGGAACCCAATTACACTGATAAGTTGGTTAGAAAAACCTCAAATCCTTTGCTGGAAATTGAACATAGATAAGGGTTGGTCACAGAGTGTTTATTATCGCACTGTGTGATAATAACGACAGTGTGTAAATAAGTATATACATAAATACATTAATGTATAAAAGTTACATGACAAAATGCTTCCCGCACGAAAGGGTGCTATGCTTCTGCACGCCTTTACCCCCATCATGGGAGTATAAGGTGTGCTAAAGTTTAGCACCCTTTTGTGGATCTGGACCTAAGAATCTAAATGCCTGCCTCTTCCGTTCCATTTTTTCCCTTACCGGTTGATTTAGCCACATTGGTTTAGATTTGATTATTTTATATTGATTACATAAAAGAAAATCCCACTGAATGCTGCACACTGATATAGTACACAATTAGTTGAAAAGTGAAATGGAGTAAAAAAAAAAAAAAACTTGAATTAAATAATGTAGTTATATATATATATATATATATATATATATATATATATATATATATATATATATATATATATATATATATATATATATATATATATATATATATATATATACTAGCTGAGAGACCCGGCGTTGCCCGGGATGTGAACTGTGAATAAGTATGTGTAAATGTTGTATTTGAAACTTGTAATGTCATGTGAATGTTATGTAATATTATTGAAAAATGTGTTTGGGCCTCCGGAGTAGCTGCGTGCGTTGTCCGGTGGGTATGTAAGTATGATAGTGGTCTCGGGAGGGGGGGAGAGGTTAATGGTGTGTGTGTGTGGTTTTTGCGGGCTCCGGAGTAGCTGCGTGCGTTGTCCGGTGGGTATGTAAGTATGATAGTGGTCTCGGGAGGGGGGTGGGGGGGGGGGAGAGGTTAATGGTGTGTGTGTGTGGTTTTTGCGGCCTCCGGAGTAGCTGCGTGCGTTGTCCGGTGGTTATGTAAGTATGATAGTGGTCTCGGGAGGGGGGGAGAGGTTAATGGTGTGTGTGTGTTTTTTGCGGCCTCCGGAGTAGCTGCGTGCGTTGTCCTGTGGGTATGTAAGTATGATAGTGGTCTCGGGAGGGGGGTGGGGGGGGGAGAGGTTAATGGTGTGTGTGTGTGGTTTTTGCGGGCTCCGGAGGAGCTGCGTGCGTTGGCTGTTCGGGTGGGGGGGGGGGGGAGGGGCTGCGGTAGCGGGAGAGCTGTGGCATGCAGTCGTGGTCTGCATTAGTGTGGGAGGGGGTGGTGGTCGAGGGGGGTGTTTTGAAGAGGCAGTGTCCGTTGGTATGCGCTGCGTGTTCGTGCGGTGTGTGGAGGTGATCGTGCGGTGTTGTGTGAGCGTGTGTAATGTTGGAGTGCTGAAAGCAATGTTTATATAGTTCAGATTCTGTACCTGATTACGCAGTTCTGTGGTAGCAGGCGGTGAGGGTTTTGTGGGTTGAGAGCTGTGAAGCGTGGCCCCAGAGCAGTGAGGGTTTGTTGCTTTGAAGCGTGGTCCCAGAGCAGTGAGGATTAGGTGGTGTGTAGCGTTCCCAAATCTCCCAGAGCAGTGAGGGTTAGGTGCTTTGAAGCGTTCCCAAAGCTCACTGAGGGGTGGGACAGTGTGGCAGTGGTGTTGGCCGCAGGCCAATGAGAGTCAGTGAGGGGTGGGACAGTGTGGCAGTGGTGTTGGCCGCAGGCCAATGAGAGTCAGTGAGGGGTGGGACAGTGTGGCAGTGGTGTTGGCCGCAGGCCAATGAGAGGTTTGTGGGGGCAGGCATGGCCTGAGTGACAGACCAAAGGTGCAATGCGATTGGCCCTAGGGACACAGGCCATGCAGACAAACATACAGTGCTTTCAGAAATATATATATATATATATATATATATATATACAGTGGTTGACAAATCACCAAAAAATCTACTCGCCACACAAAAAAATCTACTCGCCACCTATTACCAAACGTGTGCTGCTTGGGCCAATATTTACTCGCCCGGGGGTTAAATCCACTCGCCCGGGGCGAGCAAATGTATAGGTTTGTCGAACACTGTATATATATATATATATATATATATATATATATATATATATATATATATATATATATATATATATATATATATATGTAAAGAATAAGAAAATACAGAGAGCGAACTAAACAAAATTATACCTCCGTTTTAGATGGTTGCTAATAAAGTGAAAACATTCACATGTGGATGGGCATTAGGGCTGGGACCCGCTGCGCCCGGCGGTGCGGGCGGCCACACGAGAGTTCCCCACCAGCAGGGGAATCCTCCCAAGCCGGTCCCGGTCCCCCCTGGCTGCACAGCTCACTACACGCTGTGACGCGTCAGCAACCAGGGGATTCAAGAGAATTGTCATCCCTAGCGTTGACGCGTCACGTGGTGTGGCTGTGAGCCAATGAAGTGGGAGGCTTCGGGAGGAGGAGAGGCTTCGGGGAGCGGGGAGGAGTGTGGAGGGAAAGCAGCGTGAGTGCCTGTCTGTGTTTGTGTATGTGTGTGTCTGAGTGCCTATCTGTGTTTATGTATGTGTGTGCCTGAGTGCGTGAGTGCCTGCCTCTGTGAGTGTGTGTGTGTGTGTTTATGAGTGCCTGTGTGTGTGTGTGTATGAGTGCCTGTGTGTGTGTGTGTATGAGTGCCTGTGTGTGTGTGTGTGTTGCTTTTGATTACCTTCCATCAGCAGCTCCAGCCCGAGCCCGTGGAGGGAGGGGGGGAGTAGCGGGTCCCTCCGCTCAAGCCACGCCCCCCCTCCCGCTCAAGCCTCCCACTCCCGCTCCCTACAGACCGCATATCGCGGTCTGTGTCTGTCAGCGCCCCGCCTGTCTGCAGTGCGGGAGCGCTGACTGAGGGAGCGGGGCCTTAGCCTTAGTAGTCAAACTCAAACTTTCTGATAGAGCTCAAGAGTTCAAAATGTAGATGACCCTCAGGCCCAGGGGCGTAGCTGTAGCCCGGGCAGCCCGAGCAAAGACTGGGGGCCAGCAATCTTGGGGGCCCACTCTTCCCCCCCTCCACCCGTTGGTGGCCCTGCTGACCATCTCTCTCTTCTCCCCCAGATAGAGGCCGCCGCGGGAGGTGATGCAGAGAAGGAGAGCCTGGAAGGAGCACGCCCCAGCGGCCCGACCCTGAAGTCTTTCTTACTTCCGGTGTCTATGCTGCTACAGCGCGCTCCTCCACGGCCATCCTACTCTTCCTCTGTGCAACTCCTAACTCCTCTGCCGGCTGCTCCTCTGCTTCACTCTGGTGGCCCGACCGCTGCCACGTACCATCATCTCACGCCGCCTGCCTCTGTCACCAACCGGTCCCACAGGCAGGCATGGAGGAGGAGGGGGGAGAGAGCTGGAGGAGGGGGAGAGAGCTAAGGAGGGATGATGAGGAGGGATGATGAGGAGGGGGAAAGAGCTGAGGAGAGATTAAATTTAGCATAGGTTAAACTTGATGGACGTATGTCTTTTCAACCTCATCTACTATGTAACTATGTAACTATGTAACTACGTAACTATGATGAGGAGAGATATCCTCCAATTTAAAATCTATGCAAATTTTTCTCCTGAATCTACGGAATACGTTCACTTAAAATGGGGCCCTAAAAAATGTTTTGCCCCGGGGGGGCAACGCATGTCTAGCTACGCCACTGGTCAGGCCACACATGTAGTGTAATCCTAATCAGTAATGGGATCAGATTAACAGGACATGCTTGAAAACAAGAGGTAACTCTCAATGTATTACTTCCTGGTAAAACATTTTTATAAATAAATTAATTAATTAACGGTAGGTATTGTTAAAAAGGTGATAAAAAATTGGGAGTTGTAAATGGTCTGAAGCTAAATATGCTGTGCAGACCTATTGTAAATACAGTTAGCGTCCCGGATTCAAAAGCAGTGATACTGCAAGGAGAGTTGACGGAACATAGCTAGTATGCTGGGGGTAGGTAACAATAGGCCAGGCACAGATTTTCCTATCGTGTGTCAGATCCGCTGCTGTGACACTACTAGTTGTAACCTCTGTAATCCTAATGTATCAAAAAGAGGTAAGTGGCAATTTGTAAAATGAAACAAAGCTATGTAGTGTCCCTTCAGTAGTTAGACTTAGAGAGATGGTGGAATATACAAAAGAGGAGAAAGTGGGTTAAAGTTCCTAGTACAAAAATCTATCTCAAACACTACCTCTCTCATAAGATGTCTCAATGAAATCCGGGAGCAGCGCGAGGCAGGAGATGCCATGGGTATTTTGGTGCTACCGACCTCTTGCTTGTCTCCCCCCCCCCCCCTCCTTCCTAGTTTCAAATCTCCTCCAAGCTTTTTTATCATCCTCCCCTCTAGCACAGAAAATTACTCTTCATTGAGGTGCCATCCATCCCTACTATAAGGATAGCACCTCTCAGAGAAGGACTTGCAGTGCTGTAAAAACCCCAAACCCTCTTTCCTACACCCCCGTCTTAACCATGAATTAACCTCCCTAAGGGATTATTTAATAAAATAAATTTTTTTTTTAAATGGGGCAAAAAATCAGTGCAAATATCTGGTGCTATTTTATGACCCAGTTTGCCTTATTTATTCACAACCCTTTTACAAATTCTTGTTGGAAGTTCCACAGTTCCTTCAGTCTCCCGATGTGAAATTAGCCCCCCTCCCCCCCACAAAAAAAACTCAGTTCCCTTTTTACCAAACAAAAGGAATCCCATTAAGTGCAATTGGAATGTTTCCCTTGATACATTTGGTGCAATTCCCTTACACAAGGGTTTGCCCCAGTTTTGCACACAGGGTAAAAAAGAAACAACCCTGTTGTGTAGCAACAGAAAGAAAAAAAAAAGTACCTCCTGCCATTAAAGAGATGGGTCATTATTTCACACACAGTAACGGGACAAACTCCATTTTATAAAGCCTAAGAATTTTCATGAAACTGGCAGCGATATTCAGTTTTGAAAGTCACTCATGTTACGAGCAGGTTCACCCTGCAAAACCTGTATTTGCAGCCTCTAAAGTTACAGAAGCCCGGTTTAAAACAAAACAAACAAAAAAAATCTAAATTTGTTCTTTTTGCTACAATATTTGCTTTGTCACCAGCACTGAAATGTGCTCTAAGGCCGAGTCCATAGAAGGACAGGCCGTGCTGAGGCGTGCGGACGCTCCGCGCTGAGCCCCTGCATCCTCAATGAGGATGCCTTGAGAGGGGGCTCACGCGAGCGTCCGCAGGCGTGCTGAGGAGATGGAGGTTTCAGCCGAGCGCCAAGCTGTTTTTAAGCGCGCTGTCGGCTGAAAACCTCCAATCCCAGCACAGCAGTGTCGGCGCCGTGACGTCGACGTCAGTGCGTCGCGGGCGATTGGCCCAGCGACGTCACTGCCCCGCCTCCAACCACCTCCCTCCGGCTCCGATCGCGCCGCTGGCTCGCCTGTATGGGCATGAAATTGCCCAGATTTCAGCAGGCGAGCCTCAGCATCAGCGCGGTTCGGATCGCCTCACCCCTCTATGGCCCGGGCCTAAGGCAGAACACTGCTTAGTAATGGTCTATAAACCACTTAAATCATTCAATTTTTACTATATATTTTGAAGCCTTTTTCTTTTTTAGTTGTTGTTTTCTTAACACATTTCTCTTTTCTTTTATAGGGACTTGTGTCTGTAAAAAACCTATGTTCGCGACTGTCAGCACTACAATAATATGTTATTAATAGCAAACACGGTAGATACCATTTCAATATATAGCACATTATGAATTGTCTTACATGACTTTGGCAAACTAAGTCTAGTAGCAAACTCATTTTTTTGTAATAAATCTGCAACTCAATTTTCTTTTACATTAATTTGAAGCTAAAGTCTGAACAGGGCTCGGTGTATTTTGATTTGGGGTATAAACAGGGAAGATTTGGGAGAGAGAAGAAACGTTTAGAACAGGAATGGCCAACTCCAGTCCACCAGGAGGTTAGGTTTTCAAGATATCCCTGCTTCAGCACAGGTGGGCGTCATAATGACTGAGCCACTGATTGAGCCACCTGTGCTGCAGCAGGAATATCCTGAAAGCCTGACCTGTTTGTGGCCCTTGAAGACTGGAGTTGGCCACACCTGGTTTAGATGTAACAAACACCATAAAACAAATAGGCCACAATCGTCAGAATTATATTTGAACTACACATAAAAAACACAATGCACATTTTTATATCCAACATTAGATGAAACATCCACTTGAATAGTGAGGTGCTGGAACATACTCAAATAAATATAATACCCAACGCCCCAGAATATGCAAGAAAAGCCAGTGCACAAATTGCACTCCCCCAATGAGTCATTGACTGGGAGGGAGGGATGGGCCGCTGTTGCTAGGTAACAAGCCTTCTCCCTAGAACACATTTGGTTTGCAAATCATAGGTTAATGCAAAGTCTTCTGTGTTCGCTGGGAAGCTTTCAACAGCCGGTGGGAGAGGGGCCCTCACCTGGTAGTTGGTCTCAAAAACTGGACCCTCGCGTTCAGAGGGCAATAATGTTTGACAAGGTGCAGGAAGAGGACCATATAGCTGCTTTTATAATTACAGTCAACAAAACCCCTTTGAAAGCAGCCATAGTAGCAGCTGCTTCCCTAATAGTGTGCCCCTTAAATAGAGAGATGCCAATACCTACATACTTCTTGGCAGACACAATCTATCCTCTAATTGTGTTAATTACAAGCTGTATTAAATAGGGGCAAGTGAAATATGCGGGCCGGTTCATTGTAAAAAGGTAGACAATCACTGCACTGTACACAAGGAAGGATCTTATGACTCTATAATGAAGTCAATTTCCACAGGGGCCTGACCTACATTGTTGAATTTAACTCTACCTTTGAGAATGATGTGGTAACTTCCAGGCATTGGAGATAGCCAGGGATCACTGAAGTGAATAAGAGAGCTCTGCCCCCTTTACTGCTAAAGAGAGAGAGAGAGAGAGAGAGAGAGAGTGTTAGGACACAAGAAAGTTTGACCGAAAGATGTCTAAGATTTACTGAAACAATTTCTATTGAAGATAAATGTGCTGGTACACTCCAAGTTCCTTAATACAATCTTCAAGCTTTATTAGTAGGTATTAAAAATCATACGGACAAAAATGCAAAAACCAAAGCATCCAAAGATGGAGGACGCAATCCACTCCTTTCAAAAGGGTGGTTGGTGCTCTAGCAGGAGAGCTAGAATCCCAGCAGAAATCGCTCCATAGACGTAGAGCACAGTATCCTGTGGCACTCAAAAACTCTGTGAGACAGGCCAAATAGACATTTAAAATATTTTAATGATGCAGATACGTGTACGGGTTACACCTAAAGAAGGGATTGTCCCAGCACGTTGTGCATTATGTCTGCATCATTAAAAAAAACAAAAACTTAAATGTCTAGTTGACTTTTGTCAGAAGTTTTTGAGCGCCACATTAATATTGTTCTCTGTGAAAAACCAAAGCAATTATCCAACGGCTGTTTCGCACTTAAAAGATGGATGCTGCTCTCCCCAAAAAGGTTTCCTAAATAGTCCACCCCCCAGGATCAAGTCCCACCCAGTACCAAATAACAAAACGTATTGACCAAATAAAAGTGCAATAAAACAGAAAATTACATCAAATCTTTCACAAAAAATGAATAAAACCATCTTGAAAATTTAAACCATGACTATATATTGCCTTAAATATCCAAAAAGGATGAGTCATACAGTCTCTATCTCCACTTATACCTAAAGAAGGCACAAATTCAAGACCCAGAAATTTAAATAGATCTGGTTTACATTTCATGATGGTTCCGAAAGTGTGGAACTAATTAGAGGTGAGCTACACCTTTTTTTAATCAGTCTGCAATAACCCTTAGTAAATTGCATGAACATATTAACAAATATACAATATGGGTACTTCTACAATTAATAAAGTCTTTGGGGCCTATTCTAGTAGCTCAGAGTTTTGCCAATCCGTGCAGAAAGAGCTCTTTCCAGTCGGATTTGTATGCTTTGCTATTCTTTGCTTTGCTATTCTCTAAGCCCTTCTCGCATGTCTAAACCATGCAGAAAAGTCTTTTTTTTTTTAAGAAGCGGCTTTGATCCCGGGTTTACAAATCCGTGCAGAATGACCAAAATGGCTCAAACGTGCAGTTTTTGAGCGCTAGCTAAATTCTATTAGCTCAGTTAAGTGCAAAAGGCTAAAGCGCATCAAACAACTCGCAGAGGCGAAACATGTAGGGTGACTTCAGACTGTGGATAGATGCAAGATGGAATCCTCGAAGAACTGCCCCGCCCCCCAGGAGTGACGCGGAATGTACAACAGTGAGAATGGAGTGATCTGTGGAGTGAATGCAGGCCGCAGCACCGAGTCTTGGAAGGGCTGCAATCTCTCGGATGGGCATGTTTAAAAAAAATAATAATAATCTGTTTGTACATCAATTAGGTTTGAGTTTACAGCTTGGATTACAAATACTACAATATACTTTATTTCTCTTTCCCTGTCTCTCTACATGGTTATAAGAAGACAGGGATTTTGAAGAGTCTGAATATATGCGAGTGCAGAAAGAATACGAGGTAACCCATTTTAATTATTGTTTTCCGTATTACACTATTGTTGTACATTTTTTATTTTATTATTTATTATATATATATGTAGCGGTCATGTAAAATGCCTACAGTCATCTCTCCTGCTGGCAGTAAGGCCTGGTAAGTGTGGGCATGCCAGCAGTAATCATGGAGGTTTTCCCTCACACCCTGGTGGGGTGCTCTGTGTATGGCTGGGACTGGTCACATGCTCTGACTCCATGGTTAGTGATGTCAGAGGTGTGTCAGCCTCAGAAGCTTACATAAGGCACAGCACTGTGTTCTAAAGTTAGTTGTTGTTCTGCTGAGAAAGGAGTTCCAGCTCTTGTCAGAGCTGAGGAAGGAGTTCAAGTTATATCAGAGTGTCAGTTATGTTATAGTAACTCCATGGGAGGCTGTGTCCAGGGACCTGGCACAGGACAGTGATTCCTGCGGGAATAGTGAATCCCTGATCTAGGTGATATACCTATCAAAAGGGAGCACTGGCGAGATGAGCGGCTGAAGATACTCCTTGTGGAGGGCAGTTGCCCTGCCGTGTCAATAAAGATGAGTTCAGCCAGAAACCCTCTCGTGTATCTATCTGGAATGAGTGTACAGAGAGGAGCACCACGGAGGAGTTCCTCGCCAGGATCATCCCCATGCGGACGCAGGGACCCTGGTGAGGTGGAGGCGCTGCACTGGAACTAGGTGAGACTCAGCACACTACCTCAGCTGCCTGTCTGACGGGTCCTCCCCACACACCATCATGCGGGAGACTCAGGAGTCCCTTAGCCAGCAGGTGCACCATCAGGCATATTCACACTGTAATGGGGTCCGGTTAGACCACAGGGGCCAATGTGAGATAGGGGTGGTCAGGCCGGGCCAGAAATACCGTTACATTTGGAGGCGAGCTGCTGAGATCAGATCCGTCAACAGGACAGGCTTTTAGCTAGGTCACTTGGAAACAGGGAGAGTGTCTGCTGCCACTTTGTGCTGAGTAGGGACGGACCTAGGGGTAGTCAGGGGGCTGACGGGATATTGTCAGTTCGCAGGGACAACCTAGGGGCCTGAAGGGAGTGAGGGGTCTGGAGCGGGCTATAGCTGACCGAGTCACCTTGAGGCAGTGCTAGTTGGTAGGATGCCAGAAGGGACAGCCTGTTAACTTGGTCAGGAGTCCTGGAGAGGGTCTGCGCTAGGCTGACCAAGACAGGTAGACGCCCCAAGTACTGCATGGCAGAGCCAGCCAGAGTACCTAGCCATTCCAGACACTCACCGTAGGGAGCACAGACTGGGAGGAAGGAGTCACAGCAGACACTGAGAGAGTGAGCCTAGCCTGAGGTAGTGCAACACTGGGTCACACCTAGATAAGGTACACATGTGGTGGTGCATCTGAGCTAATCTTTATTGTACCGGTGTGGTGGCTGCCCCGCAGAGTGGAGCCTCATGTACGACAACTGTTATGAGAGAGTGGAGGATCCGCGTGGCGCGGAGAACGTAAAATGGCGGACAGAGGCTGATGGGGAGGGCACCCGTGGCGTGCAACCCACTGAAGAGCAGACTGTCGCTGAATTGTCCTTAACGAGTTTGCTCTGGAGCGGAGCAAAGGCCGTGGCTGCCCCGTTTTTATCCTGCCTGGGACAGCGAGGGGCCACCCTTGAAGAGTGTGAGGAAATTGTCATAATTGGGGGAGAACCCCGTGAGGAGAGCGAACGAATGGACATTTTGGGCGCCAAAACCAACCAAAATGGCGGTTCCCGCTTGCTAGGGAAACCGCATGGGCCAGGCGCAGAAAAAATGGCTGCTGCAGGACTTGCACAGAGCTGGCCGGGAATGGCGCGAACAGCAGAGCCCCGCCCTGATGGGGGGCATGGCGCGAAAGCTATGGCTGCGCCGGGATGGACAGTGACTAATTCAGCCCCTGTGCTGAGTCAACCGTTGAGTTTATGGGACCCTCCCCTGATTTCTACCAGGGGGAGTGACTTTCAACTATGGCCTGTGGGAATGCACCCACTGGGCCCAGGGACTGATATTCAGACGGCGCCACTACAGAAAGTAGTTCCGGCCGTGGAGGTGATTGGCAAGCAAAGGTACCTTGTGCAAAAAGCTGCTGCAAGGAGAAGGCGGGAACTAGCCGCGGGAAAGGACTCCAGCTCTGGGGAGGAAATTGGCGCGAAAACGCAGACCGCGCCCACCAGGACTGAGAGAGGTGCGGCCTTAATTAAGGGGCATGATATTCCCCTGTGGGACCCGCCCATTATTGCAACCCCTGGGGGCGGGTTCCAACTCTGTCAGAGAAGGGAGGAGCCGAAGCAGGGAGGGGCGGATCCAGCAACTTCCACCAGTCAGTTGCGAGGAACCACAGAGAAGGAGAGACCTGTACAGGAAGTGACTCCTGTACAAAGAATGGCCTGCTCCTCCACTGTGGGCACTATGGTCTCCACCCAGCCCTACTCAGTGCCCGGCGGGGTGCTGGTGGTGAGGGTGGCTAATACTGAGACGGTGGTCGGGCTCTGCCTACAATGCGGGCTGCCCGGAGGTACTGTGAATACGATGGCACGTTGCCCTCATTGCGGGACTTTGTATCTGTGGCCTATGCCCACATTCGTCCCAATACAGCCTGCTGACCCCCCGGTGGATGTGACACGGCGCTCTGCTGAGTCCCCGGGCGCGCTGTGGATCAACCGCGCGAGTCCCGGAGACAGGGGACTGGAGCCGGTCAAGTCGGCTGGGTCACTGGCCATTGAGGCGGCTGGATTAAACCCCGCGACAGGGGCAAAGAGACTTTCACCACGCCCCGCGACCCCTAGGTCGGGGCGAGGGGACTACTCTGATGAGGACCTTCGTGAGCTGGCGGTAGCAAAAACGGAGCGGAAAAGACAGACGGGAAGAACGACGCCCCGTGGGGTGAGTGATCGGACGTCCCCCGCAGATCGGCGATCCGACCGACGGAGTCCCGCCATCCCAGGACCTGGCGGAGATGGGAGAGAGACGCCTACACCCCTGCGGACGGGTAAGCCAAAAAGCCCTATCTCTTACCTGGTCACAACAGACGGCGAAGCGCTGGAAGGGCCGCGCCAGGCCCAACGCGCACGTGGAGGAACGGCATCACTTCCGGTGGCGACGGCGGAGCAACCGGATGTCGTCGTGGAAGAAGAGATCCCGCATGGGGGTCCAACGCGAGATGGCGACGCTTCCGGTTCCGGGGAGGACGTCACTTCCGGTGGCGACGGCGGAACCCAGGAAGGGGAAGCAGCGACGCTTCGGCGATTGGGGGAAGGTCACCGACCGCTCGTATTGCCCAGAAAATGGAGAGACGATCTCAGGACTGAGGAGGGTGAGACATCATCCTTGGACCAGTCTACGGACAGCCAGGAGCGGGTCGTAACCCCGTGGGGTCCCGTCCCATGCCCCTATACCCAACCCCATGCCCTAGCTAATGTCCCTACCCCTATCACACGGTCACCGGGTTCACCGCCCAGCTTGGAACTTGTGGACATACCTTTGGGGGGGGAGGAAAAACGGACTGGGGAGAGGCAGCTCAGTGGAGCTACGGAAGGCGATTCACGGGGAGGAGGAGAATTGAGGGTGGCGGATACAGCACCCCAACCGGCAGTAAAGGCTCCGGGGTCCTCGAGGTGGTTCAACTCGTGATCCACAAGGTCGTCAGGGGTATTTTCATTTGATGACGACCGGGAACCAGGGCCTAATCCCTTTAAGGAGACCCGGTGGTGGGCTCCACTATTTGAGGGGTACTCCGCATGGATGGACCGTACTCGGTTCCTCATCCGGCGGGAGGACATAGTAGATTTCTGGTGGAGAGAGGGAGAGTTTACACCCGAGCAGAGGGACAGGGAATTACAGGAGAGGTGGTTCCAGCTGGAGCGTAGAGACATAGCGCCCATGGGTCCCGACACACTATCAGATCCAGTCGATCCTGATGAGCCCCTATCATGGGTGTTACCTGGGAGGGCAGGTAATGCTGATCTGACCAGGGTCAGTAGGGCGGAGAGGGCTATAATAGTCAAATATAAAAAATCCCATGGGTTGGAGTATCCCTATGTTCCGGAGCCCCTGATGGATGAAATTGAGGACAATAGGGAAACGTGGCTCCAAGAGACTATAGAGCTGTATTTAGTCAATAGGGGGAGCGCCATTGTAGGTAAGAAGGCGGAAGAAAGGATAGACACCCTGATGAGAGTGTGGAGCATAGGGAGAAATGTTCACAAACATAGGGTGACCTATGTGCCAGAGAGAGGATCACCTAGGCATTATTATGTTACGGTCCTGGATATGGGTAACCGGGAAGTGAGGAAACCTGACCCAGATCACTATTATTAAGGGGGTACTGAGACATTACGCGGGTTCGTGGCTGCTGGTCGGGGGCGGGCTTGGCGGATGACTGTATTCATGTGTACTGTATTATGAGGAAATTTGTGTGATGTTAATTATGTTTTCCGTTACAGTGCTTCCTGGAAAGAGGTATACAAAGTTAGGTCCCAGCGAGGCCGATGGGATTCACCAGGGGGAGAGTGTAGCGGTCATGTAAAATGCCTACAGTCATCTCTCCTGCTGGCAGTAAGGCCTGGTAAGTGTGGGCATGCCAGCAGTAATCATGGAGGTTTTCCCTCACACCCTGGTGGGGTGCTCTGTGTATGGCTGGGACTGGTCACATGCTCTGACTCCATGGTTAGTGATGTCAGAGGTGTGTCAGCCTCAGAAGCTTACATAAGGCACAGCACTGTGTTCTAAAGTTAGTTGTTGTTCTGCTGAGAAAGGAGTTCCAGCTCTTGTCAGAGCTGAGGAAGGAGTTCAAGTTATATCAGAGTGTCAGTTATGTTATAGTAACTCCATGGGAGGCTGTGTCCAGGGACCTGGCACAGGACAGTGATTCCTGCGGGAATAGTGAATCCCTGATCTAGGTGATATACCTATCAAAAGGGAGCACTGGCGAGATGAGCGGCTGAAGATACTCCTTGTGGAGGGCAGTTGCCCTGCCGTGTCAATAAAGATGAGTTCAGCCAGAAATACCGTTACATATATAGATAGATAGATACACACACTCTGATACAGTGGTGTAAGTACCGCCCAGGCAAGTCCCAGCTCGGGTGGTCCAAAGGGATTCGGGAACCTCCAGACTCTTGATTAACCCTCCTCAAGCGATTGCAGAGGCCCCGCACTCTTCCCCACAGCAATGAAACTGATTGCCAGGGGAGAGAGCAAGGCCTCTAGCTTTCCTGCATCGATGTAGTGGCGTCATGTGATGCTGCATCGTCATGGTGATGCGACGTCACACAGTGACGCGTTGCCATGACAACAAGTAGTCGCGTGACGCAGCAACATCACACGGCGGTGCATTGCCATGACAACGCGTCATCACGTGATACAGCGACATCATGATGCTGTGATGTCGCTGGATGAGGCACGACAGGTAAGTGAAATGCCCGTGGGCCCATTTTGCTGGAGTTACGTTACTGCTCTGATATGGTTGATCCCCCAACACGGTGATCTTATAACTTATCTTTTATTTGTATGGAGCCAACTTATTCTACAGCACAGTACAATAACATTGTATAACAAAGAATTAAGACAACCTGAGACAATAGGCAGGAGATCCCTGTTCTAAAGGAGCTTACAAACTAAAAAGGGAGTGGAGACAAGGAATGTTCAATCTTTCTAAAAAAAGACCAACACATTTGTAAGCATTCTTTTAACCTCAGTATTCGTTGGTCTGAGTCAGAGTGCGGCAAAATGGAGTTTCTCTTACGCTACCAAAAAGCCACAATTCGGCCCTGCTCTCAGATTTCTCCACTGACGAATCACGCGCAGTTGAAATAAGCAATGAGGCTCAGTTAGGTTAAACTCCATGTTTGTGAAGGGATGGACAGGGGTGAGAGCCATTTTTCTTCACTATCTCACCCATTTGTTCTTTTGTGGAATTTAAAACGCCTGCTTTCCATTCACAGAACCCGGTGACTCACAGTCACCTAATGAATAATGTTAAAAAAAAAAAGCCCTTAGCAAAAACATCCTTAAAAGGACAGTCCCTCCTAGGACCAAAGTGTACTAATAGCAGTGATATGTTTAGGAGTATACATCTTGGTGATTGATGCTTTTTTTTAACCTATATCCAAGAGTCAACCGAAACATTCATCTTTTTATTTCATAAATAGATCTTTACTTAAAGACCTCGTGAGCGGCAATAATTTTGTGATTCATTCCATACACCTCCCTAGCACTTCGCTGGTTGCGCACCCGTGGCAGTATCGTGAGTGCTCATATCCAAGGACATGTATCTCAAAATCTATTACCCATTTCTGGAGGTTGGTAGCTGTATTTGTTTGCTATTTTTTTCTAAAAGCAGGTCAATTATCAATTAGGTGGAGTAGTCTCCTGTATCCGGCATCCTAATCCACTATATTATCCTTGCAAAAAGCTTGGCAATCCTTTATGATTGAGGTAATGTAATACTTGGAGTTGAGATAAGCAAAACAATTAGTATTAGAATTCTGAAATGTAGCCTTAATCTCTTCAAAGGTACAAATCTGTGTGGAGCAGTGAAGAAATGCAGGAATATCCATAATACCCTTATCATACACCTTGAAGGGAACTCGGGATTTCAATAGATAGGAATTCGTCTTCAATTTAAATGTACCACTTGGTTTTCTCAACTTCCAACTACTGTATGTCTCTTACCAGAAGATTCTTTATAATGAGATGGAAGAGAAAACAAAACCGAATGCAAAACATAAGCGATTAAAAAAGAAGTTTTGTTATTTCTGTTTCTCATTTAAGATTTACAAACATATTACAGTAAAATAGCCAATCTGTGGCATATTTTCGTTAATAAACACCCCAGATTAAAATCAGGATATATTAGGAAACCTCACACCCCATGCTTCTTTATCTAACACCAGTTGATGCAGAGCGATAAAGTGTTTGCTGTTTCGCCAGATAAAACTTGTAAACATTTTGTTCATTTCGTTAATATTATGTAAAACGGGGCTTCTATCTCCACAGTCACGTCCCGAAAGAGTGGTACTGACCATTCGGGACGTGACTGTGGAGATAGAAGCCCCGTTTTACATCGCAGCAGCCAAACCGGAAGTGACGTCAACATCCGGGGACCGGCGACGGAGCGGCGTCTCTAGTATACCAACGTGGGGTTCAGCCGAAGTTTCCGTCGGGATCGGTGCGGTGAGAGGTGGCACATATCTCCCAGTGGTCCCACTGAAGCTTATTATAGCTTACATGCTGTTTTTTATTGGCAACACTGTAAATGTGCATTTTTTAGAGTTTTTTTATAAATTGTTTGAACCATATGATCTGTGCTATGTGCGTACATTTCTTTCTTGCTGAGGTCGCATTCCCCAAGTGAAGGAGCTGCTCTGCATTGCTGATGTCCACAGTCTACCCTTTGTTACCTCTGCTTGAATATCTTGACCTTCTTGTGAGTAGGCTGTACATAGGGGCCAAGATTCACCAGGGATTTTTCATTTATATTTGTTACATTTGCACTTAGATTGTTTTTTTCGTGGGTTTTTATCCCCCATGCTCCCCCTGGATTGTGAGAAAACTATAATGTAACAAGCCTTGTTTTGGTCTTTATAGCAACCATTTACAAAGTCACACTAACTGCATAATACTCGTCTGCAGTTATTTAGTGAACCCCCAAGCCGAATCTTTGCCGATTGATAACAGGAGAACGGATCGATCGGCAACTTAGCTAATTACTTATCATTGTGTGAATTGTATTGATGCACCTATTAAAGGGGGGGGGGGGGGGAATGGCAGCTTAGACTGCTGCTTTAAATGACTGTATTGTTGCCGTTTTGATCTTTATTCAATGTGCATCTATCACTTTCTACAGTTTTTGTCCTTGCATGTGTAACGCACTTTCCCCCACCCACTGGGAGATATAGCGGCACCGGACGGTGTGCGGGACACACTGGACCAGACTGTGTATGGGGGGATGACACGTAGCACAAAATGTCAATACTCCGCTGTGGATAGAGGGGGGGTGTGCCGTACGGGGGGAGGTGGAGGGGGCACACGGCAGCGGACGGTACCTGAGGTGGTGTGTAGTCCACAGGGGTGATAGTCAGAGGTGAGAGCAAAATTTTCTGTCCCAAAATCTCCTTGCGAAGCTGTCTGTGTGCTGAGAGTGTAGTCCTCAGGTGTGAGATTATGAGGTGAGAGCAGGCGGAGAGGCGGGAAAAATGTGCTGTCAAACATACTCCCAAACCTCAGTGAGTGTGCTAGTGGGGTAGGTCTGTCCGTGACATCAGCGAAACCCGCAGGCCAATGAGAGTCGTGGGGGGGGGGGCGTGGGGGGGGGGGCGTGGGCGGACCAACGGACCAATCAGATTGTCCAGAGGCACGCACAAACTTTTAGATTGATGAACAGCAGCTAAATTATAAATGTTTCATCTAAAAATCAGGGAGTCTCCCTCATACATGTATGTTCCCTAGCAAGGACACAAACTCAGTGCCGTTTATAGGTTCTTGACTAAGAAAAAATAATTTCAGGTGAATATTAAAGCTGCAGTTCAGTCAATATCCTGCATGTATGTTTTTTTTAATAAATCAGTTCTGTAGTAAGAAAAAATACTTTTAGTATTTTCTGTTTTTAAAAAAACAACTTTGAAAGACCAATTTTCTTGTATTCTATTTTAACAACCATTTGCTAAGGCACTGCCCCTTCATGTCCTGTCACAAGCTCTGGCACACGCCTTTGTCAGCCCTTCCCTCTCTCTAGCACATCAGTGCAGGAGTGCTCATGAATATTCATGAGCTTCCACTGACTGACAGAAGCGGATGAAAAACATATCCCATATCTAAAGATGTCGCCAAATTTCGCCGATCAATACATGGAGAACTAATTGACTGGCAGCTATACAGTTCTTTAGGTAATTAGAGATTGCCCACATGAAATTATTGAATTAAAAAAAAAAAAGACTGAACTTTAGCTTTAAGCTAAACAGCAGGGAAACTCACAGAAGATGAATGACACATTACGAATCTGCTATTATTGTCAAGCATTATACTACTAATGGAACGAATTAGTGCTTTAATAATACTACTTTGGTAATGCAATAATTGGGTCTGGTTCCCAATGAACAAAACCTGCTGCTCGTGGCTTGCACAGGAAATAAATACGCTGACCACAGATATTGCACTTTAATGAGACACATTTGAATTGAGTGAGCCACCATGAGCCCACCAATGACCAACATTGGCGTTTCATTCTCAAATCAACCTTTCCCCCGTCCTCACAACTTCACCCACCCCCCACCAAAGGTTCCCGCGCTCTCCGGTTCCCATGGTTGCCACGCAGCAACATTCCAAGCGCGTGCGCCACCCCGCGGATACCGCAACCTGCCGCGCGCTCCCTTCCCTTGCCCCGCCCCTTTTACAGCCCCCCTTCTGCGCGTCGGTCGTATTCAGCAGTGTGACGTCACCGTCTCTTCCGGGTCTTGGCCGGTGTCAGCCCTTCCTCTTCTCTCCCCTCTGGGTATTCCGCGTTCGAGGCTTCCATTTTAGCAGCTGTGCTATTCACCCCTCCCAGTCGCCCTCTCCTCACACCGCAGGTCTCCTCCGGACGAGGTGAGTAAGAGTCGTGCTGCAGTTCCGCTGGTATGAGGGGGTGGAGGGAGGCTCTGTCGGGGGTTGGGGGGTAGCACTCTTTTATACCGCAGCAGGTATCTGATTTGGCAGCCGAAGCACAGCAGTGAGATCCAAACTTTACTGCGTGTATGTGTATATATCCCCTCCTACACACAGGGAAAGGGCTGGCATCCCACACGTTACAAGAAGGAGAGACCATCACGTGTGGCGAGGTGGAATAATACCATCGGTCGCTAACGATGTGGAAGGAATGGCAGTGCTTGGGCGTGTGTGGAAGTCCCATGTTTGTTCCCATGTCACTTCTCATGCACAGTAGAGAGTAACCACACCCAAACAATAGGTTATTTCCAAGCTGAGTGCGGTTACAATCTACAAAACATTTATTGTCATTCCCTTTCTGTATCTAAAGGTGCTGTTAAAACAGGGTCATTGGTTATGTATATTGAAAAAGTGTCAATGTCTTTAAATAGGCTGGACGTTTTTCATCTTTCTCTTAAAGTGTGGATCTCGTTTGCTGAAGTTTTAATAAGGTGACCAGGGTTATGGATGTCAAATAACCCACAAAAAGGCATAGGGCAAGGAAGAGAAACAGAAGTTATTTTATTTATAAAATGTTTTACCAGGAAGTAATACGTTGTTACCACCTCGTTTTCAAATATGTCCTGGGCATGATCACGAAGACAAATACATAATTACTAATAGTTACATAAGTCATACAAGACATTGCATGCACAGTTAGATAATATATATATGCGTATGTAACAGTTACAGACCAGATTAAAATGAGGCAGCTTTAGTTTTGAAACAATTTAGGCTGAGTCCGCGCTGGCGTTCAAAGCATGCGAGCCGGGTGTCCTGCGTCTGCTCGCCCGCGGAGGGGGGGGAGGAAGGGGAAAGGGGGGGAGCGGCATTGCCGAATAGTTGAGCGAGCGGGAAAGTTACATTTTTTTTATTTACCTGAGCGCCGGTGAGCGTGTGCACGCGCATACCCGCGGGCGCTTCGCGTGAGCAGGGACTTGCGCATCTATATATATGTCACCTCGCTAAGCACCGCCCGCTCAGCGCCAGCGGGGACTCAGCCTTAGGGCTGGGACCCGCGGCGCGGGTGACCGCACGAGTGTTCCCCACCAGTAGGGGAATCCTCCCGAGCCGCTCCCAGTCCCCCCTCGCTGCACAGCTCACTACACGCTGTGACGCGTCAGCCGCCAGGGGATTCAAGAGAATTGTAATCCCAAGCGGCGACGCGTCACGTGGTGTGGCTGTGAGCCAATGAGGAGGGGACGCTTCGGGGAGCGGGGAGGAGAGTGTGGGGGGAAAGCAGCGATTTAAAATAAACTGCAACACCAAAGAAGTCCCCCCTGCTCCCTCCCACAGACTCTCTCCTCTTGGGGGGGGGTGCTCCGATCCCCCGGGCTCCGATTCAACCCCCCACCCACCCCTGTGTGTATTTGTGCGTGAGTGCCTGTCTGTGTGAGCGGCTGAACAGTTGAGGGGCTGAGGGGCGGTGCATGACTGCACCCTCCACCCCCCGTCATGGCTGCGCCCCCCCGACCCGTTTGGCCACGTCCCCCCCCCGCTCGCAAAAATTATCCCTTTGGACCGGAAAAAGCCCCAAGTGCCTCTCCACGCACCGCCTGTCTGCAGTGCGGGCGCGTGGTCTGAGGCAGCAGACTGGTGGTGGCTGTGAGAGTCTCCGGTAGATTGTTCCAGTTTTGGGGTGCACGCTAAGAGGAGCAGCCGGATACTTTGCTGAGCCTTGGGACCATGAACAGACTTTCTGAGTCAGATCTCAGATAAGTGCTGCATATGGAAGGGCTGAGGAGCTTGTTCAGATAGTTATAGCATAACGTGTCAGAATTATATCTTTACAATGTAATATTCCTTTTTATTTTAAACTTCAGTTGTCTTTTAACCTATTAAATATATTAGCCATTTGTAAATAAATCCATCTGTAAGGCAGCCAATCTGCTGTTTTATCGCAAAATACTTGCATACCTTTGAAATTGCAGACCAAACGCTATCAAAATCAGATTTTTTTTTTTTCCAGTCAGGTTTTCAATGTTTCGCATCTTCCAGTGGGACTTATTTATTTTAAATCTTGCCTGCTCAAGCCTAATAAATGCATGTCATAACCAACTAAGGCCCATGTTGACGAAACAGTGGTAAGCTTTTCTCCCATTCCAAAGAAAAGCTTGGCACCCTTTAGTGAATATGGGCCCAAAAAGGCATGATACAATAAAAACAAATACAGTAAAACAAAACCTGAGAAGAAAAAGATGATCAGTAATTCAATACAGTTCCCAAATTCCTTTTAAACTTCAGCACTAACATTCTACTTTAAACCTGTCAACTTAAAACATGGCTGGAGGGAGAACAGCAGAAGGACCGCTGAAAGGATGAAATTAAAAACCGCTACAGATGTAAACAATTAATGTTGTGTTCAGGAAGAGAAAGAAAAGGCAAATTCAGAAAGAACTATAAAAGTGGTTTGGGGATTTTAAAGCCACTTTGCCATTTCAATTTAGGGACACAATGATTTGTTGATGAACCAAGAAATGTACACTTTGCATGTGGCTTGAACAAGTAAACAACATATTTGAGCAAATCTCGATAATCTAGTTGTTTAGAAGGGCAAAGTTGTGTATACAGTTGTATAGTGTTACGTGAGATGTAGTGCATATATAATGTTGCCAAAATAAGTGATTGTTATTCACACTTGCTGAACAGTGTCAAGCAATATAGCCAACATTATCTTCTGCATATACCAACCAGTTTGTTAAAGGTCTTCAGGAGGACCTGATGCGGCTGGTTGAGACACAAAAATGCATTCCCACCTGCAGCAGGGACGGAGAAAAGAGGACATTTATAGATAGAGATATTAACATTCAAAGGGGCATGTTATGCCAGTCCTAAGAATGTTTATCAATGTTCTAAGGAGAAGCTTAAGGTTAAATGGCAGGAACTAAATATAGAACCCTGATGAATCCACAAGTGGTGTCCAAGTGTTTATAGTGATGGCCAGAAATAGATGCAAATTTAAACCCCACTGATAAGTCGCCATGGGATCTGCTGAGGGTTGATAAGAGCAGTAGCACTTCTATTTTGTAAAATATGGTCCCTAATGTCCAATGCCTTTGCAAAAGCAAGATAGATTGCATTTGATCACTTTCCTTGCTCAATGCGTGGCCAGATTCAGATATCTAATATTTCCAATATATTGAAATGATTACTTAAGGAAAGGAATATGTTTTTATGCAAAGCTTATTTTTCTCTCCCCCCTTCAGTATAGGCCACTTGTTTGTAGGCTTTGTGAAGGGGAAGAGATTATCAGGCTTTTAAATGATTCTGATGGAGTGTTTTGAATTCAAAGTTCAATGCATTAACAGCATATTTCTCTCTCTGTGGTATATTCAGTACGTTTCTGGGATATATTCAGTATGCTGTGCAATTACTGAACATTTAAGTTTTATGGTTAATTTCACAGTTTAGTGCTATATTTCCTGTTTATCTTCATTAGGCATTCGACCACTGATTCTGGACAACTTCTCGTATAACTACTGTATTGAGCATTACTACTAAAACTAGTAACGACGGTAGCAGATCCTAATACCGCATCTTCACACCCACAGTAATGGTAGTCAGCACTAGTTTTTAAAGCCTTTTTCTGCCATGTTGGTTAGTGAATGCCTCTTTCCCTGGTATACTACATTTCTGTGTTTTTATAGCTATGTTGGAGATAGTGAAGTTGGTCAAGGAAGAGATGGCAGGCAATAGCATGATACAGTATTCCATTGAAAAACAATCTTTTAATGGGTGAGGAGCATATGTTCTGGAAACCACCCCTATTCTTCCTGCTCCAGTCCCAACACCCCCATGCTTCATAATTTTGCAGGGGAGGGCAGAGTACTGGAGCTCTTCTGCCTTCTGATCTCCAATTCCTCACTGAGTGGCGCATCACTGACTTAACCAGTCACTCGCCGGCACAGCTGGGCACAGCTTGCCTGGTCCTGCTTTGATGTTGCGCTAGTGAAGCAGGATTGGTCACGATAGTGACTAACAGGTCAGTCAGCGCTGCAACTCTGGTGCAGGTGGACTTATGCTGTGCACTTCTTTTTCAAAACTTCAGCACAACTATTGTATATCTACTTCAATTAGATATACACCATATAAAATTGGTCGTTTAAGTACCAGCTGATAGGCTCTGTCTTGACGTAGTTGCAGGCTTAACATGTTTTGGCCAAATGGTTAGCTAAATGCTACCCATACTTTATGAGCATAAAAAACATTTGAATAAAATAATATGCCATATTGGATGTGCATTGGGACTATTGTATATCCCCTTCAGTGCCCGGTGAGCCTGCAAACATTGTAGCTTTTCTATTACTGGAGGGGATTGTGAAAACTACGTCTGTTGGCAGAGTAATTACGTTTCTGTTGTAAAACCAACCTTATTATTTAATGGATGTTCAGGATTACACAAGAGAAAAAGGGAAGTGGCAGATTAAACCAAAGTTGATGTATATGATGAGTCAAAGACAGGAGTCCCTCCTTAAAACTGTTGTAGTTGCTCTACTTCTGTAAGACCTCGCATATAGTGTGCGTGCGCGACGGAGCACATGGCGTCGCGTGCGGCTGTTGGCGGAGCGATCTGTGGACTTAGATCCATAGCAACGGTGGTGTGACCGTGATGTCACGAGGCTGGTTCATCCTCATTGGCTCAACCACTTTCGTGACTCGGCCGTCGCGCGCTAAAACAAATTCTCTTGTCTCCTGAAAATGCTGTGGCGCTTAATCGCACGCGGCCTGGCTGCTGGCACTATGGACATGGCCCAATAATTCGGGGCACATCCCGTGCTGATGCAGGTTATCGCACCTGATTCAGCGTTAACTCGCATTGCCTTAAATGGTAGTTAATGCCAAAATGGGTGCAATAACGTGTACTGACGCTTGATGCATGTATGCCCTAGTTTTATATTATTGGGATGAACGTGAGAAGGCAGAGTACATGGAAGAGGGTTAAAAGGAAAAAAATAATAATAGAAATCAGAGTAGGTATGATTTTTAGACTGACAACACTCAAAAGACCTGGCATCCAAGTTCATGACCTTGGTAGGTTATACAGTCAAATCTAAGGTTTAGTCTTCTTTCGGTATTTTTTATTTCCATTTGTGATATTGCATAAAATGGAGAAGCCAATGTGCTGGACATTTGTATAGTTATAGCCCTCCTCCCTTCTTTGTTGGCTCTAATGGACAGTGTGGGCTAGGGCAGTGGTGCGCAAACTGGGGGGGGGTTGGGGTGTTTCAGTTACAGAGGCCCACACTTCCCCAAAGGCATGTAAATTAAATGCCAGGGATCGTGCGAGGCCTCTGTAACGTTACTTACCTTAACAGCGATACGTTGTCATGGTGACGTCACATTACACTGCAGAGACATTTAACGCCAGAGCAGGGGGTGGGGGCGCAGGGAGAGTTTGCGCTCCCCTGGGCAAGAGATTAAGTAATTATTTGGCTTCCAAGCATTCAGGGATCATGATGAAAAGAATCTTCCTTACTGCTCACTTCTCCCTTAATCAATGTTTGTTTTTCTTTGTTTAATAAAATAATAATTTAAAAAAAATGGTTTTTAAACCACCTGAACATCTGTAGAGGTGATCGTCACGGTAATGAATGCCTACTCTGTTCCATTGGGAACACTGAAATATTTAGATTATTCCAATTCGAGAACTAAAATAAATTGAAAACATTTTCTCTATTTTGGAAATTTTAAGTATTTGTATTTAAGGAAGACTAAACATTATTATTATTATTATTATTATTTTTAAATGCAAATAGGCAGGCATTGCACATTTTTAAGCTTAATAAAAAATGTTATTCTTAATTGACCTTTGGTTAAAAGTATATATGTGGAGAAGTTGCATAAAATAGCCGTAGGATAGGTGGATGTAAAACCCAGATTGCACTACATTTGTACTTTATTTGCTTTCAATCGGTTACGGGTGTTGAAAAATGGTCATCAATTTCTCATGGAAAAAGGTTCTACCTGTCTAACCTGTAGCACAAGTATGTGTGTGTATATATGGATATGATTTTTATTTTTTCTATAGTCTAAATGATTTAAAACTCTGGCCATGGCTGGGGGAGATTATCGTTGGTGTACTGGGGAAACTATCTAGGATAAGTGGGAGGATGCTGGGAATATTATCTGGGGTGGTGGGTGGGGGGAGAATGCTCGTGGGAATATCTGGGGGAAATGGGTGGGAGGCTATCAAAGGGTTGGAGGCTGGGAAATTGTTTTTTATGGTGGAGGGGTGGGGGGGCGGGGGGGGGGGGGGTTGAGATAATCCAGGAGGTGGGAGAGGTCTGGCTGTGGGCTGGAAGAGCAGGGGATAGACTGCCTTTTGGGCATATTTTGAATTATTACAATGTAACCAGATTCTTATGTGATGCATACGTACTAATCTAAATTGCATTTTTGCAATTCACAGTTATACATTTTTGGCTGAACAAATGACCATGTCCTAACAAATTAAAAATGTATTTAAGATATATTTAGACTATTTGGTTAACTTTCTCTCTTCTGCTTAAACATCAGTAAAATTATACCACCAGATGCACCTATAAAAGCAAATAGCTATGTCCAATAAACCCTTTAAAGATGGCAAAGATTCAACGTGTCACAATTATTACCATATTGAAAAGAATTACTTTCCTTTCTTAGCAAAGTATTATTACCAGTTCTTCCAACAAAATGTTGAACATTAGTTGTGTTTCATATTTTTTCGTGTAGTTTTTTATTTATTTTTTACATTTCTTAACTATTGTTTTGCATGACAAAAGTTTGTTGTATGCAGAAATGGGTTTACATATTGAAATATTAAAATGAACTACGTATTGCAGTCTTGCAAAATGCAATTATAGAAATACATTCACATGAATACTTTAAAAAATGCATTAAATATTTGTAGTAATTGAAATACATTATTTTGCTTTGAACTCTGCTCACAATCTATTTGTAAGTATTGTACGTGTATTCTGTTTCCTATTGACCACATTATATATTAAGAGTTGAAAAAGTTCAGCTTCGTTTAAATTTTTTTTTAAATAAAATAATGAATTGCTGCTGGTCATAAGAATATCAGCCTTTAGAACTCCCACTACCCTTCAGCAATTTCACACATTTAGAATAGCAACAGCTATGCTATCTTAACTATCATTGCCAGTCAGGAGATTGGGGAGGGTGTTTTGTTTTTTTTCATATAGAATTTCTGTCATGAAAGTTACTGTGATCTAGTATTTATAATTTAGAAAAAGGCATTATGAAATCATTTAGGAAAACTATATATTCTACATTTTTTGGGTTAGTGGAACAATATTCTGCCTTTAAAAAAAACCAACAAGTTTTAACCCCCTTGTTGAGGCTAGAGGGGCCAACACATTGTGAAAGGGTTAAACTGATTAATTTTGTTATCCAAAGCATGTGTGCCCCAGGCCCCAGTCCTCATACCACTTTAAAGTTACAATATATTGCAAATGTAGATAATAACGAAGAAGTGAGACCTTGACCAACAGTCTCCAAGGTATTGGCAATTGCATCATTCTGTAGTTCTTCTTACCAAACGGCACATTCTCCACTCTATGCCTGCAGGGGGTTGTGACCTTTCTGGTGTTTGAACTTGTTTGAACATAGAACTAATGACAAGTCCTTTTTTTTGTTTGTTTTCCTGTAGAATGGCGTACCCGTATTCAGGCTTCCCAGGCTACCCTGGGTATCCGGTAAGTATTTTAATTTATGGCAACTGTATGTTCTACAGTAATATTCAATGATGCAAAATCTCCAGATCTGCAATATATATTGTATAACCAGGAGTCAAACTCCAACTATTTAACACATTTGCACAGCCATTTTACCAGACTGAATCTGGATCAAACAGATTGCTGTTTTTTTCCTTAAATGTATTCTTGTTTTGTTGTATTTGGTTTCCCAGATCTGCAGATTTGCTTCGTGTTTCCATTGTGCAAGAAATATTTTGCTTGGCACTTATACGAAGTCCTTTGAACTTTAAACAGAAGCTGACCAAGAAAAAATCACTTTAAAAAAATAAAAAAAATAAAAAATTTGAAGCCATCATAAACTCATTTTTTTTTGCAATTGCTTTCAGCTTCACATTGCAGAATTGGTGGCCAAACTCAAACTGATGTATCTACAGAGAAACTAAACAGTTGTTTGAGTGGGTCTTCTGATTCTGCATATTCCTTGTCAGGCTTGGACATAACAGCTGTTTAATACGGAGGGGGGCAAGTTTTAGGGAATTCACATCATAAAGGCGACAGGAAGCTGTGCAGTCACCTGCTAACGTAGTTGCATTCGCATGTCACTACACCGAATCTTTGTCTGCTGCTTAACTATGACTGGACAGTACAAACATACTCCATGGATGTTAGAGGCTGAACTTTTCTTAGTCTTCTAATTTAATATTTGCTCTAAATTATACATGACATTTCAGCTTTTTAACTACCAAATATTCAAATATTCTTGATGGATATTAACTTTCTGATCTAAATGTTTGGTTGTAAACCTTTTTGTATATTTAATATACCACCTGCATTGTTTACGACGGCAAATGTTCACACACTCCTTCATACATGTTATGATTTGTAGGGAACGGATCCTTCATATCCACCCGGTGGCCAGCAGGCTTTCCCTGGTGGAGGTGGTCAGCAGGCTTTCCCCGGTGGAGGATTTCCACCTGTTGGAGGGGGTGCTTATCCACCAGCAGCTGGTGGTGGTTATCCAGCAGCAGGGGGATACCCTGCTCCTGGTGGCTATCCTGGAGCATGTCCACCCGGAGGGATGCCCTCCTATCCTGGAGGTAAGTGACTTACCCACTGATGCCAATCTGCTCCACCCCATTTTTTAAAATGTTTTTATAATAAGTTTGGGTACTACGTCACTTCTAGCAGATGATTATGGGGCATGTAAAACGTGTGTGGTAGAAACCTTGTGACATTTGGTGAGTGGCACAACGGCCACACAATCATTAGCTCTTATGGTGTTCCTCAAACATGGCAATGCCACCTTGGGTTTAGGTCCATATTTTTACGGAATGTTCCTCTTCCATAAGACCCCTTATGGTCCATTCACTGGATTGGGTGCTGAAATTTGGGCACTGAAATATGTGCAATGTGGTAAATAATTTGCCTTAAAGTCAAATGCAACATTTAACAAAGACGGGAAGAAGTCACAAAACATGTGAACCAGGCAATTGGGAATTGCAACCTTTCTGTCAGGACAAACTGTAAATCGTTATACATATTAACTGATCAATGATATGCTATTTCTTCATTAGTCTTTCAGTCTTTTGTCCTGAAGAGATGGCTCATGGTTTGCATGAGTATTGGGGTGCACTAAATGTTTTTTTTTATTAACTACATCTTACATTTCTGTAATACACTTCTCCCTACAAAGAAATGGGAGTAAAAAAAGACTAACAATCAAAGTGCAGGTCTCCTCTAAGACAGAGATACAAATCGGAGATCTGCTCACAAGTTCATAATGTAATTTCCATTTAATGTGGCAGACAAAAACAGCGGAAAGACAATGTTTCTGGGACCTGGTGAAAGGTCGATCATATGGAACCTGAAACGTTGTCTTTCCACTGTTCTTGGCGGTCACATTAAATGGAGAACTTCATTATGAACTTGTGAGTAGGTCTCTACTTTGTATCACTTAGAGGAGACCTGCACATTGACGAAATTGTTTGTCTATGTTGTGTTGGCTGCACAAGCAGGATCCTCCTCGCCTGAAACTTTCCCCGCACTTTGGAATTGTACTATAGTTAAAATAGTATGGACATTAAGCTTTCATGTCTTGATCCAAATAAACGTATTCATTGTAAAACGTTTCAAGGCAATATCATATTTTTATTTATTTTTTCTTTTTGGATTCGCCACTTCAGAATTCTGAAGCAACGACAAAAGTAGATTGGCACAAATTCTGAGCTTGTAGCACGTGTTAATTATATAGTCCAAAGTAGATCGCAGTTAAAATATTTCTACAAAACTTTACATCGAATGTAACGGGTGTTATTAAACCTTAAAAATGTTGACGGAAACCTTTTTGACATTAACTTTTTTTTACAATAAATGGTAATGTTGTACACCCTATACTGTTGGTAAATCATACTTTTAATTGCCCAGATTATTAATGTAGAGTACTGAATTGTATTGCATGTTTGGTTTTTCTGGATAATACAATGCTTTGTCTGTAATTCGAAGACTAGTTAAACCAAGTTGACCAGTTATTTGGTTAACAAAGCAGAAGTGTCCGTTTTGATTGACTTCTGATCTGCTATCTTTAACAGATAGCATGCACATGATTGGAAAGCATTACATTGCTAGCTAAGGCCCCGCTCCCTCAGTCAGCGCGCCCGCACTGCAGACAGGCGGCACGCTGACAGGCAATTGACCGCTACCCCCCCCCCTGGGGATGGCTGCAGCGGAACTCAGATTCAGGGAGCGGGAGATACAAATTTTCTGCCTCTAGCTGGGCGCACCTCCCTCCTCCCGAGCCGGCCAAAAGTTAACCACAAAAAACCCAAGACACACACAGCTTCCCTCCCTGCTCCCCTGCACACGCACGCACGCACACACACGCGCGTGCACTCACACACCGGCAAATACACACACGGGGGGGGGGGGGGGGGGGGTGAATCGGAACGGGGAGCAGAGTGGGGAAATCGGAATGGGGGGCGGGGGATCGGAGCAGAGAGGGAACACGGATTGGCTCCCTTGCGTGTCACATGATGCGACACTCTCCGAAACTACAAGCTCCTTGTAGCTCTGGCTGGCTGACGCGTCACAGCACGCAGTCAGCCACGCCGGAAGGAGCCAGTGGGGACCTCCAGAACGGAGGCAAGCAGCTGGTGGCCCGGGGCTGCGTGCGCCGCCGGCTGCAGTGGGACCAAGGCCTTAGACAGTCCAATGTAGGAGGGAAACAAATCGGGTAATCACTAATTGGCTTCCTTAGAAATTACATTACCATTAAAGTAACGGTTTTTCTAATTGACCGCATTCTCCGGTAACGATGGATTCAAGGATAACAAAAATTTTACATTTGTGCTTGATTGTTGATGGCTTCATAATTACTTTGCAAGCATAGAATAGATTTTGGAGGACTGATGGTTTCATCACCTAAAAACAGATAAAAATGGCAGAAACTCTGCAAATAATTTGTTTACCATGAAGATATTGAAAGTTTAAACAATTAATTGCAAATGCTGGTCTGATTTCTCAATTGGCTACATTTTATCTGTTAAATGTGCCACTGTCCTTAGTTCACTTTCGTACTAAGCAGGACTGCCCCTTTAAACAGTCTCTTAGGCCACGTTTATAGTGCCAGCGGCGCGCCCGATGTCGCCAGTGACGTCACGAAGGGGGTGGGCAGAGTGCAGTAGGCGCTCTGATTGATTGGTGTAGAGACAGTCACATGTAGCCACTGTCTCTCCCAAAATCAAATTCTTCTGACTTCAAAAATTTTTTGCAGCTCCGTTGCGGTCGCGCTTACTATAAGCGCATGCAATGGATCCAATGTATTTGTTTTGGCGTCGCTGGGCACTATAAACACAGCCTTGGGAACAAAGGACACCTCAGACTGGTATGTTTTAATGGTTTAAATATAGATGTTTTATGCCATAGTAACCAAATAATGTGGATTGTTTTTTACTATCCTTTCAGAAGACTGTTTTGTGAACGGTTTTTAGTAGGCATATGTCCTCATCTTGTTTAATCCAATTGCATTCCCTTTTTGGCACAGAGATGATGATAATTTTTGTTTCATAATGACTTTTTCATATAGTGCTTCTCTTCCCAATGGGGCTGAAAGTGCTTCACTGTTACATTATAGTGCGCAGTACTCTGCACAGGAATTTTACAGGCACATCCCTGCCCAGATGAGGTTACAACCTGTTTTTGGTGCCTGAGGCACAAGGCGATAATGTGACTTGCCCAAGGTGACAGGGAGCCGGTTCCCCTGCTTCAAACGGAGTGTCATTGTTTACATAGCCGGTGCCTTTCCTCACTGACCCACTCCTTCAGATAAATGAGGAGAATAATTACCAGGTCACATTAAAAATACAGAAAATAGAAACTTATTTTTTTACACGAAGCAAATAAGATAAATAACTAAAAAAAAAATTGTGTGGTCAGTGCAAGGAAGCATGTTGCATTGGGTAGTTGATTAAACAAAAATGTTCTTGACGTATGTGGGACAGACTACCCCTTTAACTGATCAATATATAACATTTTTTTTTCTTTAGAGGGTTATTCCTTCTAAGACCCATGTGTACTAAAGGTAGTGCCATATTCAATAGGTTAAATATAAGCAATTTATAGGAATTTTACACAAATCTGATAAATATAGGTATTTTTCCATGTAATTTTTATTTGGATACCTCCATATTCAGTAAAACATTATTTACATTTCACTTAATCTTTTTTTGCAATGAGGCTTTTTTTGTAAACGGTGTCTAAATACTAATAAATTGTTGATGCAGACTTAACCTTTTTTTGTTACTAAAAATTCAGTCACTTCCAGATTAGAGAAAATAGAAGCTTTATTTTTTTTTATATACAAGGAACAAATAAGAACTCTAAGGGCGATTTTTAAATCTAAAGAATTTGATTACACTGACAAATTGTGTTTAAAGTCTTATGTTAAATAGCATTTAAATACTTGAGATTCTTTACAAAAAATGTTCTAATCATGTTGATGTTGATTTTTATTTTTACCTTTTCTCCAGCACCAGGTTATGGGGCACCTGGTGGAGGAGCAGGCTTTGGGGCTCCTCAGGGTGCACCAGGATATGGAGCACCACCTGCAATGCCTGGATACGGAGGAGCTGGCTTTGGTGCCCCCGCAGGCGGGTATGCAGCTCCGGCTGCAGGCGGGTATGGAGCTCCAGGGGCTGGCGGTTATGGCGCTCCAGGTGGCTATGGAGCACCCGGTGGGGGTTCAGGTTATGGAGGTTTCGCACAACCTCAATCTCAAACCTATGGATCGGGAGGGCCTGGTCAAGTACCAGGCCAAGTACCAGGTTTGTACATACTTGTAAGCTTGCCATACTATTTAATGGGGTAATCCCTCTTTAGACCAAAGTGTACTAATTGCTGTGACATTTCAGGGGTTACTGAAGTGATTGATTTGCCTTCTTACCAAAATCTGACTCCTATAAGTATTTTGTAAATGTAATAGTTTTTAATAAAAAAATAAATACGTTTTGAAACGCAGTGAGCTGAGACTTGGGAGGAGGTTGATTTGCTATGGCACAAAGTAGAACAGGTGTGATGCTTCCAAAATTAGAGAGAATTCCTCCACGGCATGTATTAATGATCAGGATGACAATGGGGAGTCCATAAATAATAAGGCATATATATGGCAAGGGCTAAGTGTCTAGTGGGGTCCACTTGACCTCCACAGCTTAAACACTATATAAACCCAACCAAATAACCAATATTTAAATGGCAAAAGCACAGGTATACATATATATATATATGTTAGGGCACTGCGGCCCTTTACCTTGGTGCTAAGCAGGACCTCCAGACTTCCAGGGCGTGCAGCCCATCCAGGTAGGTAAACAGCAGGAAGCAGGATGATGATGATGAATCGCACAGCCACGAAAATCCAATTCCCAAAGGGACCGGAAGGTATAAGACAAAAGTACACACTCCAATGATATAATAGGTCTGGTTTAATGCAGGTGGGTACAGCAACAGAACAACACAAACGCACCTACGCGTTTCGTGCACAAGGCACACTGATAAAGTGCCTTGTGCACGAAACGCGTAGGTGCGTTCGTGTTCTGTTGCTGTACCCACCTGCATTAAATCAGACCTATTATATCATTGGAGTGTGTACTTTTGTCTTATACCTTCCGGTCCCTTTGGGAATTGGATTTTCGTGGCTGTGCGATTCATCATCATCCTGCTTCCTGCTGATTTGTTATGGCTGCTCCCTTTTGCCTGATATCACTGCTTCAACAGGGCTTTGTACAGACACTGCCCCTGCCTCTCCTCTTATCAACTCTATGGGTGGAATAAGGGTAAACCAAATACTGGATTGAGAAACACTCAATCATTCAGAGGCCCCCAGGTAATGTAATCTGTAATTAATTTCCAGAGAAACAAAAGGCAAATATTTGCTTTTAGCACAATTACATTTATTTAAGAGAGCCTGTTAAACGGTAACATTCTTTACAATGGGTTGTTTTTCCCCCCCCGCTGCATGGGTTTTACACCTTTTTGTTAAGCAACAATATGTTGCTCTAAATTACAGTTAATTCATATTGAAGATGCACTTGTGCAGAATACGATCTCCCCTAGAAAAACGAGCAGGAAGATTAAGATGTGTTTACCTCATTGGGCCCCTTGAGTGCCAGACCACATGAACTAGTAGTCAAGTCTATAGGGCACCCAAACGGGTAATAGTGTGAACAGGAGTGCTACAGGGATAGTGACCTCAAATATACAACAGGAAACGCCCCAGTGCACATTCAATGTGTATTTGGTCTTCTAGTAACACGCTTACTGCAGGGCCGTCACACACTTTCTTTGTTTTAACCCTTTGAGTGCCTGGGGGGGCCACGGCATGAGTGTTAAGTCCACTCCGGCACTCGTGACCATTTCTCTCACTCAGTAACTGATGACTAAGTGGAAGGGACAGTCATTCCCCTTCCATTCCTCCTTAGTAACGACCCCTCTTTAGTGCAGATTGCACTCCTGGGGCCCCCTGGGTGCCAGACCCCATAATGTAGTGGTGTTGTTGTCCCAGTGCACTCAAAAGGTTAAACGTCCCGTGATAATTGCACAGTTTCCGTAAATGTTTGCACAGCATAAAATTTGTGAATGGAGAATCCGTATGCCGCTGCTGCATGTTTTTACGTAATGCCTATTGAAAATGTTAGTATGCAGAGTTAGGGCAGCATATAGCTGCAGAGTAGGCTGCATTGCGTTTGAATTATTTAATTACAGGTGTGAAGCAGGGGGTCTAGATATTTAAAAAAAAAAAAAAAATATATATATATATATAGATATAGATATAGATATAGATATAGATATAGATATAGATATATATATATATATATATAGATATATATAGATATAGATATATATATATAGATTTATTCCCCCCCCCCCTCCCCCCTCTATCCAGAAGTGTACATTTTATTTATAAAATGTTTTACCAGGAAATAATACATTGTTACCTCTTGTCAAGTATTTCCTGGGCACAGTTATGACAAATACATGGTTACATTAAGTGAGCAAGGTTATACATTATATACAAGACATTCCGTGCACAGTAAGATGTTATAGGCGTACGCAACTGTTACAGACCAGATTAAAATGTGAGACGGCTTTAGTTTTGAAAGAACTTATTCACGGTTCCTGTGATTTTTCTTTGGGGCTATATTGTTAAGCAAGTCATTAGATATGCAACATCATTTTTGTGTTCCATTCATTGCATGTTACACAATAGTGAGGCATAAATAAATAAATTGATCTCCGTTATGCAGTTTCCTGTATTTTAGTTGCAGTGAGCCTATTGACCAGATGTGAGAAAAGAGGCAGTCTAAGGTGTTAGTGCTCCATATCGGGGATTTCCAACAAAAGGTTTGCGAGGTGTCCAAAAAAAAATCTAGTGGCGTATCACAGTGGTATTGTCCCTGAGCCTGTGTGGGGATTGCATACTTATTAAGGCCCCAAACTGCACCTTAGCATAGGTGTAATAGCTGTCACTTGCAGAAGGAGTTTCCAAAGTTGCTAGCCACAATGTTATGCATTTATGTGACTTTGGAAGACCACCCATGCTCTGCACACAGAGGTGCAGTTTGGGCCCTTAAGCTTGTGCTCCATGGGATCAGTCTAACAGTTTTGTTAACAATTGTTTGAGAAGGCAATAAGATTTATTAATCAAGGATTTGCTGAACAAATCTTTTCTAGCAGGGAGGGGTGCTCAATGTAAAAAAGGTTGGGAACCAGCGTTCTATATTAATTTTACACAAGTGTTTGATAACTGGCAACATTAAGAAGCATTTTATTTTAATCCTCATTTATCGTTGCTTTATCTATTTTATGAAAAGGTGGATATCCAAGTGGGCCTGCTCCAGGACAATCACCTGCGGTATGTTTCATCGTATTAAAATTATGTTAAAAAAAATGAATTGCCTGAAACCGTTCACATTCTAAAAGATTTTAAGGCTGTTGGTGATATTTTACTTATTTGATACTTTGCTACACAATAATACTCATGTTGCCAGAGGGGGCCTGCCTTGAATTGGAAGGAATGGGGTTAATTTAAAATCAAACAATTGGCAACTGTATAGTGTTGATGTTTAGAATACATACATTTATTTGATATTTTCCTTTTTTTAATTCTGAGATATTGATTTAGAACATAGTTTTTAAGTCTGGTTGTTAAAACTCTAGATTTGTATCTGTTTTAACAGATCTGTGTGATTTTGTTGAGCCATTTCAATGCAATTGTTAATCTTTCATCAATATTGAGCATTTACATTTGTATATTCATTATCTATTGTAGGTTAGTGTGGAATTTCAGGTACTGTATGATATGTGGTGCAACTAATTAATTTACTGTATGAAAACCGCTGCAAGCAATTACCCTAATAAAATCGCATATACGGCAGCATGTTTTTTGCAATATTGTACCCTTTTGTAACAAGTATCCAAAACAAATGTTCAATCTTCAAGTTTCTGAGAGCTTACATTTAACGTTTAATCATTAGATGGCAGCATTTCCGATAGACGAAACTGACCAGTTTTTTGCCACCCTCAAACGTATAAAAAAAAAAAAAAAAAAAACCACCTGCATACACGGGTAGCTATGAAGAGATGGATCCTAAAACGGAGAAATATACAAAGATGTGTGGTTAACATTGTTTCGATATTCTAACACTTTTGTAAACGCTAATCTGTTGTTTAAATTGGATTTTAACAACCCTTAACTCTACCTCGGCTCTCCTCAATTGTGTCCCTAATTTTATTTTAATTTCCTTTTTCCCCCAATGTAAAAAAGCCTATTGGATCAAGGTGATTGCATGAGTGTGGACTTTTTTTTTCCAAGGCTAATTAAACATATTGGCATATGCATGCATCATAAAAGGCCAGCAACACCCCATACATTATACCAGCGATGCGCAAACTGTGGGGCGCGACCCCCAGGGGGGGCGCGACAATGCCGACGGGGGGCGCGGGGTTTACAGAGGCCCCGCGCGCTTCCCGAAGGCACTTAAATTAAGTGCCGGGGGAGCTGCAGGGCCTCTGTAAACCTAACTTACCGTGGCTCCGGCGGCTTCCTCCCTGCGGCGCCATGGCAACGCGGCGTCAAAATGACGCTGCGAGGTCATGTGACGTCACGTTGCTATGGCAACGTGACGTCATTACGCCGGAGCGCGGGTAAGTTGGGGTTGGGGGGGCGCGGGAGTGAGGGGACAGCCGTCAGGGGGGCGCAGGGAAAAAAGTTTGCGCCCCCCTGCATTATACCAGACTAGTATTCTCTTAGTTTTGACTTTTGTTGTGATTTTCAGATCTGACTTTGTTTAATTGTATATTTATATCAATTTAAATTGTTTTGCAGCCTTTTGCATCAGCAATGACAGCGACTCAGGGCACCATTAGAGCAGCATCAAATTTTGACGCCTTGGGTGATGCTGAAAAGCTAAGAAAAGCAATGAAAGGATTTGGTAAGAATAAAAAATAAAGTGTAATTTTCAGGAGGGGAAAAAAAAGTGTCTGCCATGGATTGCCGGTTAAAGTAAAAAAAGCCTACTAGCTTTAACATTAATGTCCTCTTATAGTTTTTCTAATAGACATTTTTAAAACCCTTTTGTGCTCACATTTACGTATGAGATGCTTGATGCGTTATTAAAAAAAAAAAAAGTATGTGTTATTTTTTTCTCTTTCTAAAATAATGGCTTTTTTTATTTTTTTTTATTTTAAGGAACGGATGAGCAAGCGATCATTGATGTTGTTGCTAATCGTTCCGGTGATCAGAGACAGAAGATTAAGGCGGCATTTAAGACTGCTTACGGCAAAGTAAGTCAATTTAACTTTGCATTAACACAAGATCCCAGAGTGACACACAAGTCAAAATGTGTGCATACGTTAGCCTATATTTTTGCAGCCAACGTTGGACTATTTAATGAAGATCGGCGGACAAAAAGGAACAAGAAAAGTTTCAGGGCAGCAGCCACTTCGTTAGATCACCCCTCAATTCCCTTTTATCCACTAAGTTTCCAAATTCAGTCAAAGTTAATTTAACATTCTGTATAGCGAATTTCTAAATTGTTATAGCGAAATTCCTTTATACCGGTGGATTCCTGTACGTATATGCTTCTGTGGGGCCTAGAACTAGAAATTCCATTGAGGTCCCCCAGTGTGTTAGCCTTGCATGCCCCCCCCTCCCTCTTACACCTCACTGCTCTTACCACTCTATGTATCTCCCTATCCTCATATATTCTCTCCCACTCCCCTTCCCTCTCCCCTTCTCTCTCCCCCTCCCCTTCTCTCTCCCCCTCCCCTTCTCTCTCCCCCTCCCCTTCTCTCTCCCCCTCCCCTTCTCTCTCCCCCTCCCCTTCTCTCTCCCCTTCTCTCTCCCCCTCCCCTTCTCTCTCCCCCTCCCCTTCTCTCTCCCCCTCCCCTTCTCTCTCCCCCTTCCCTTCTCTCTCCCCCTTCCCTTCTCTCTCCCCCTCCCCTTCTCTCTCCCCCTCCCCTTCTCTCTCCCCCTCCCCTTCTCTCTCCCCCTCCCCTTCTCTCTCCCCCTCCCCTTCTCTCTCCCCCTCCCCTTCTCTCTCCCCCTCCCCTTTTCTCTCCCCCTCCCCTTTTCTCTCCCCCTCCCCTTTTCTCTCCCCCTCCCCTTTTCTCTCCCCCTCCCCTTTTCTCTCCCCCTCCCCCTCGCTTTTTTTGTTTCTTCCCAACTTCTAATTTTTATTTAATTTTTTCATATCAAATAAAATATTGCATATTCAGAAATCTCAAACGTGGAATAAAAATATTCGTATCAAAATTGTAACATGTTGTCTGTAAACAAACAAACACAAGACACAACAAAATTAAAAAAAATAAAAAGGGGGGGGGGGGGCGATAGGGATAACAAGTGTGAGATCTCTGCTTCTGTTATTTTACTATTACTCCTATGGGAACTCCAACTCTTGTGCGGATGACTAACGTCCTTATTATTTTTCTATTTCTTATTTCGCCCTCGAAGGCCTGGTTAGTCTTATTAAAAGGTGACCTATAGCTCATTCTTACCTATATTCTTACCCATATTTAAAACGAGAACGCATTTATCTCTATCATTGCCAGATTGTGGTTCTCTCTACTCCTGGGATGTCTGTCTGGGCCAACCACGGCGTCCAGACTTTTATAAATTTGGCGCCAGTGTCATTAACCAAACTTGTTCGTTTTTCCATCTGGCAAATATACCACATTCTATTCCTAATCTCGCTTAATCCCGCTCCCTCAATCCACCCGGACACGTGCACTGCAAACACACACACATACTACAGTTCCACACCTCCCAACCCCCCCCCCCCCAATTATTTATTTATATTTTTTAAACAATAAAACCCCCCCTCAGACTACAATAACCCCCCACACCCCTACCTTTATCTTTTGAAGGGTTGTCTCATTCAGACCTCTGTTACTGTGCCAGTCTACGTGCGGAAGCTGAACGACTTCCGGGCGGGCCCAGTTTCACCAGAGAGGCCGGCCACGTGCCCGGTTTTCGGTGTGCACCGGAGAGGCCCACAACAGCCGAGGAGACCTGGGGACCGGTGGCAATCGAAGGCCCGGCCGCCAGATGCTGAAATTGGGCCAGACCCAACTTCCAGCTCTGGCCAGCAGGGCCTCCTGCAGGCACCAGGCCCAGGTCTCCCACCTCTCTCTGCATATGTATTATTATTTCAGTTCCCTTTTAACAATATTTGGGGGGAAAAACACAGAAACTGAAAAAAAAATTTGGCAGGGGTTTTATATCAGACTTCTTACAAGCATCAACAGTCACATTATGTCATACAACATTTTATAATCGGCACATTCTACACCCAACACAAAATGGAGGTTTTCAAATCGGGAGCCACACTCGGACCGCGTTATAGGCGGATTCGCGTTGTAGCGGATCGCGCTATAACGGGTTGAGCTGTATTTGCCAGGATTTTACTATAGATTTTCAAATCAATATGAAGCAGTGAAATTGGCCAATAACTGCCACAACATAAGGGGTCCTTTCCCTCTTAAGAATCACCACTATATTGACCTTCGTCATCTGTGGGGGTATTTTTCTTCTGCTAAGGAAACCATTAAATAAGTCCAACAGTCAAGGCCCTAGGATTCCTATAAAAATGTTATAGTACAAATTTGAAAAACAATTTGGGCCAGGTGCCTTTGACGGTTTCAATGAGCCGACCGTCCTTTCAAGCTCGAGTTATTTTATTCTGCGTTTAAAATGTTATGGTCTTCCTGCCAATTTAGGGAGGTTACAATCTTTAATCTGTGCCAAGCCAGGGATTTTAGTATTTGGGGTTGACTTATCTAGGTCGTAGAGTTCCGTATAAAACTTGGCAAATTCCTCAGCAATCTTTGAAGGATTGTACGTCACTTCTCCTTTTTATCTTAATGGCGGGAAACGATGCCCTTGACCTAATCCCACTTAAATTTATTTGCCAATATACGGTCTCCCTTATCTCCCTTGTCGTAGTAAATCTGCTTACTCCACTTAAGGGCCTTCTATACATCCTCCAGTTGTACCATCTTAAATTCCTCCCTTGCCTGACTCAGGATTTTTTAAACTTTCCTAGACTGGTTTTTTTTTGTTTCCAACGTTAACGTCGCTATTGAAATAAGCTGTCCTCGAATTGTGGTCTTATGTGCCTCCCATAATATTGCTGTTGATTCTACAGGTCTATTATTGGTCTGAAAATATTTTTTAAGCGAGTCTCCAATTTGTGAATTAATCTCCTGGTAATTCAGTAATGAGTAATTCATCCTCCAATTAAATGAATGCATCCTGGCAAATGGGGGGGGGGTCAAACAAAATTGCAACTGGTGCGTGGTCCGACCACATAATAGGCCCTATATCTGATGAACCAATACTTCCAGAATATTTGGGGTTACAAAGTACGAATCGTGTGGGGGCGAGTAAAAAGAATAATCCCTCTGTCCTTTTGTGAGCGACGCCAGGTATCGAGCAGACCAAATTCTTTGGTTAGTGATCTAAATTTCTATGCTAACCCAAGTGATTGCGGAATATGACTGCCCTGGATGTGTGGATTTGTCCATATCTGGGTCCAGTACCATATTAAAGTCTCCTCCCAGAATCATTGAGTGCTCTCGGCTGTCCAATGTTTCCCTCAGTCAATTTGTCCCTCGTTAGGTGCATATACATTCACTAGTGTTATATGTAGGCCTGAGAGAAGACCATGAACCACAAGAGACCTCCCTCCTTGGTCTCTCTTAACCTCCAATGTCTGGAATGGGATATCATGTTTTATCAAAATCGTGAACCCCCCCCCCCACCACCCTTTTTTAAAAATTTTTTGCTGGTAAAAGACTTGTAGAAGGCTACAGGATAAAAACACGCTAAAAGTGTTTGGGGGGCTCCTGGGTGTCGAAATGCGTCTCTTGTAGAAAAACAATATCTGCTTTCAGTTTCCTAAATTCTTTTAGGGCCAGTATGCGCTTCCCATTAATATTCAGGCCGTTAACATTCAAAGACACTAACTTCAATGGCGTTTGACTAGTCATTCCTGGTGTCGTGTTTATCTATTTCTCTTGTGAAACTGTGCTCTAAAGATTGACGGTTGTAGTGGATAAAAGGGAGAAAAAAGAGAGGGGAGGGGAATTTTTATAGTGTCCTTTTATATCTGTGACTTGAGTATCAGTGTGGTGCATAACCCCCAAAATAAAACATCTCTTTCGACTCTTTGGGCCAGGGCCCCTCAGACCGCTTGTTCCCCTGCTCTGTACAGGTATTGGCTTTAGGGGAAACCATGAGGGGGTTTCTCCCCTCCGCAGAAATAGTCTGTCATCCAGGCAATTGTTAGGTGACCCCAAGTCGCAGACAGTCATACCAATTATAGAGCCTAAGGGATATAAAGGGGAACAGAGAAAAAACAAAGCTGCAGTTCCTCTGTCTGTCTTTCTTTGAACCGCCATGGATCGCCGGATCGTCAAACCCTGCAGATTCATGCTGACGCTTCCAAAGTTTGGATGGAGAACTGAAGGGTCTCAGCAGGGCCCCCTCAAGGGCGTAGCCGGTCCTAGCTCTTTCCGATTCGGGCCCTCGGCCGGTTGCTCATCCTCTGAGTTGTCCCCTTGAGATTCTCGCTGTTGGCCCGATCTATCCTTGGGGTCCAGTCTTAGCTCTGACAGGAAAGCTGCTGATTCCTCATGGTAGCGGATCGAAACCTGTCTCCCTCTATGGTTAACTATTAGGCGGAACGGGAAGGCTCCTTTTCCTGGCGTATCGCTGTCACCGGTCGTAGTCCTCTTCGCCTTTCTATAGTAAGTCTGGACAGGTCCTGAAAAATCTGGATGGAGGCATCCTCAAATTTAATTCAGCCTCTATTTCTGCAACCCTTTATGATCTTTTCCTTGGTTGCATATTGATGAAGCCTCAGTACCACATCTCTACTTCTGGAATCATCAAATTTCGGGCCCAATGCTCTCTGAGCTCGGTCCATCCGTATTTCTTCTTGATAAGTCTCTTGAGGTATGGCTGCAGGGCTTCCGCGGACACAGTCTCAGAGATGTGACGTATTCACAAGTTCTGCCTCCGCTCCCTATTCTCCAGGTCATCCATGCCATCTCTCAAGGCTCTGACTTCTTCATTGAGACGCAGGACCTCGTCGTCTGTATTTACCTGATTTTGTAAGGTAACGTCCATCTTGTTTTAAAGCTCTGTGGTCCTTTTTGGCCAGTGAAAACATTTCTGCTTTAAACTCTTAACACTGCCTTATCCAGGGAAGCCTGGAACCCAGCTTGCAGTTCCCTAAGCATACCCTGAAGGTCCTGCTTGGTGAGTACTGTCTCTCTACTGTGCCACTCGCTCTCACCTGTGCCTCTCTGGTGTATCCCCCTGTCTCTCAGCCGCGTCTGGCTCTCAGCTGGTTCGGAGTCTCTCTCCCTCCTGCACCACTTCCGACCGTGCGCCCCGGCACCATCTTTTTGTTTTTCCGCCGACAAGCAGAGTCCCCAGCCAAAACGGGACAGATCTGGGCTGCAGCTTTCTTGTCCTTCGGAGGTATCTCCTGATGCTCCCCTGTCTGCTGCCGTGGGTTTGGGGCTGCTACCAGGTGCCGATCGGAGGCTTATGTTGAAATCTATGAGCGGGATGCACAGAGTTTAGTTGGCACACATGCATGCGCTCTGACGTCGCCCCCCCCCCCCCCCCCTCCAGCACAGGGTTTTGTTAACCTCTGCCGAGAGTCCTGCAGCACCAGAGTGCAACCGGACCTCCTGACCTCCTGCACTTCTGCGTCACCTGACACGCCCAGAATGCTGAAAAGTGGAGGGTGCTCTACTTTTTTGTTTAAGGGCGGCCAGCCAATCTGCTCCAAAAAAAACCCCAAAGTGCCCATGGTGCACCTGTTATGTCATAAGTGAGTCTGGCGGGCCGGGCACGGTATTGGTATTTAAAGGCTCGCTGACATTTAATTTGGGGGAATTTTGTGGCTTCAATTTTTTTTATAATTTGTTTATTTTTTTTTAAGGAGGCAGATTAAGTAGAACTTTGTAGTAACGTTTGTAATGAGGGCTGTTTTTATGTTCTACTGAAATGTAGCTTTATCTATTTTTTGCAGGATTTAATTAAAGATTTAAAGTCCGAATTAAATGGAAATGTTGAAGAACTTATCATTGCTCTATTCATGCCAGCCACATATTATGATGCATGGAGCTTGTATCATGCCATGAAGGTAATGTCACACGATGAAATCAATATCTAATAGTATGACATGTAATACCATTACTGCAGTTTTTAGAAATTGAATCGCTTGCTTTTCAAAGTACCAAGATTAGCATTACATTCAAATGCATTTTAATGTTTTTTTTTCCCCACATGTAAAGATTACATTGAAAAGAGTCATATTTTTATTAGTCTCTACTGAACTCAAGTGGAGAAGCTCAGCACAGTTACTCTATTGTAATACCTTATTTGGTTTGTGTCCTATTCAGATACAGTAACTGTATTTATCTCAGGTGCTGTCATAGAATGCTCAGTAAGGAAAGTAGTACAGTACTATTCCCCTGCGCTGGGTGATTAAATCTTTTGAACCTGAAACAAAACAGTTATGTGAAATTATTTGACATGTATGCTATATGCATACAGGACATGGGTATTACATACTGTAGGCTACATCACTTGGGAACTTTTTTTCTTTTCTTCATACTGCCCTCTTCACTCGCCTTCATTCCCCTGTACAGGAAGTAAATAAAGTGAAAACATGCTTTCTGCGAAAAGTTAAGGTGTAAAACGTGTAAAATTCTAGTGCCACATGCATAGCACAAACCATTTATTGCCAGAATTTGGAACATTAATGTTTAAACTGTGTTCTTATATCCATTACACTTCCTGTTTAATTACAAAATCTCTAACCGCAGTAATGTTAACATCTACAGTAGGACTAATATTTTGTAAGCATTTTACTAAAGGCATGTGGTGCAATATGTTATTTGAGATTTTCCTTAAGACAAAAATCTCTGCTTTTTTCTTTCTCCCCACTGATTCTGAAAACAGTTTCCCTTGTTGAAGTACCCTCTCTATGTATGTTATTTAATTTATAAATACAACTAAAAAGATATGTATGGTTGTTTAATTATTACGTAGGTGTTTAATTGACAGGATTTCAGTCCATATTTACTTGTATTATTCTATCATTGGTGAGGTTTTTTTTTTTAATGCTTTTGATTGGCAAAGGATCTGCTCTAATTCTATGTGTAATCTAATAGGGAGCAGGAACTCAGGAGAGAGTGCTCATCGAGATTCTGTGCACGCGGACAAACAGCGAAATCAAAAATATAGTGTCATGTTACAAAGCGGAATTTGGGAGAGACATTGAGAAGGATATCCGATCGGACACTTCTGGGCATTTTGAGAGACTGCTGGTGTCTATGTGTCAGGTGGGCCAAATAACCGCATATTTTTTTTTATTTTTTTTAACGCGTAATATGTTGGTTTAAATAGGAGAAATAAATTAAAGAAACAAACCATGCTGCCTTTTATTCACAGTTCTGTTTTGGCTATTAAAATATTTTAATAACTTGCAGGGAGATCCAGTAAACTCTGATGATGATATTGCAGTTCCGTTTACATGATGGTATCACATCTAAGGAATCTATTAAACATGGAAGTATAATGTTCATAGAATAGGCTTCTTAGCTTTCCAATATCAGCAACTTAAAGGGGTATTTTCCATTTCGATTGGCTTCTGTAGAAATATTGAATGGAACTAAATCCATACTTCTAACAATTTCTTCTACCTGGAGATCTGACACAACAAGGTTATTGGGCACATCAATTATTGCAGCTGTTAATCCCCATTAATAACTTTTCCAACTAGAAGTAGGGAAACAATCATATTGTGGGATGGACAACGCTGTTGGTTAGTTGGTAATGTCGCCGCATAACACGTGGTCGTCCTTTTCTTCTGACTGTAGTTTTCTTGGCAAGGAAGGCACATTAGAGCCAGTAAAGATGCTCATGGCTACATTTATTTACCTTTTGCTCATGCAAGCGCCATTCAAGCTTGTGTTGGTATATCTGGCCATCATGTTTTTGAAGATAAAGGGAGACCAATGATTAGTCATGCTGAGTGGGTAACATTGAATGATTATTACGACTCTGTACCAGCCATGTGCCTGTAAATCCTTTTCACCCGATTACCAATATGTATATTGTTCTAACAATATACAAAGCGTTTTTACATAGAATTTTGCAGACATGAAGAGTCCCTTCCTTAAAGGGCTTACAATCCCTGTGTGGCACCAAAATGTCTGGCTAAAGGTCACAGTCAGTGGGATTCAAACCAAGAACACATTTGAACCAGAGACTACAGCAAGATGAACACCTTTTTATAATGGTAGCTAAAATAAGTGTGTGGTATAAGTGGGTTTGTAATGGGATTTTTAAAGCCCCCCCCCATTAAGTTATGATACCAACAAGTTCAAAGTGATAATTCATAAATGTAGATGACTTTTGGTGCGTCAGATCTATATTCCCTAATGCAGGGGTGGCCAACTCCATCCCCTAGGGCGACCCACTGGTCAGATTTTAAGCATCTTCCTGCTTCAGCACTGGTGGCTGTCAATGACTGAACCACTGCTTGAGCCACCTGTGCTGAAGCAGGGATTTCCTTTAAATGTGACCTGTTGGTTGCCCCTGGACTGGAGTTCACCACCCATGGCCAAAACACCTAGTGAAGTACTTAAATATGTTCCCATTCATACTTTCATTTTTTTCCTTCTTCTAACTCAGGGTAATCGTGATGAAAATCCAACTGTAAACTATCAACAAGCTGAACAGGATGCTCAGCGCCTTTACCAAGCAGGAGAAGGCAAGCTTGGCACTGACGAGTCTTCCTTTAATTTGGTTTTGGCAAGTCGGAGCTTTCCCCAATTAAAAGCCGTGGCTGAAGCGTATTCCAAGGTAAATGTTCTGTTTGTTAAATTAGAAAGGTATCGTCGCTCAGCCTATGTAGTGTATAGTACAGGGGTGGTACTCGGCTGGTATGGTACATATGAACAGGGCCACAGACGGATATTCCCAGGGCTCAGGACTACAGTTCTGACCGGGGTTCCCCCCGTCGGCAGTGTTGCAAGCCCCATTTCACACCTTGCGAGCTCCCTCTATTTCCCTCACCTCTCTCTCTACCCCCTCCATCAATTACCCCACACTCAGTCAATCCCTGCCCCCCACCTCATGTATTTCTCTCCCCTGCGTCTCACTTTTCCTCTCTCGCCCCCTTTCTCCTCCCCCTCTGTCAATTACCCCACGCTCCCTCATTCCCCTCCCCTGACACAATTCCCCCCACAAAATATATACCAAAAATCTTCTCGGCCCAATGCATCTATAAAAGATCCATATGCATTAAAAAAAATAAAACAATACATATTTTAAAAAAAAACCTCCCCAATACATAAAAAATAAATAAAAAAAATCCCCCAACGCATATAAAAATACAGACTTACCTTGGGTCAGGATGGGCCCGGCTGGCTGGCGCTCCAAATTTCTCTTGACCTCTGGCCGGGCCCTATTGCTGGTCGCGGCCAGGCCCCGATTCTTGGCTGCCTACAGGACCTTTCCTCTCTTTGTCCCCTACCGCCGAGCCTTCCACTGACAGCGCGCGGCATGCCGGAAGCTGGGCCAAGCTTCTGGCGCGCTGAGATCAGAAAACCCCCGTCGCGTGCCAGCAGTGGAATTTCGGCGGCGTGGGGCAGAGGAAAGGTCCTGCAGGCAGCTGAGAGCCGGGGCCCGGCTGTGACCGGCTGCAGGCCTGACCAGAGGTTGGGGGAAATTTGCAGCGCCGGCCAAGCATGAGCGCGCTTGGCGCCAGCGGGGACTTGGCCTAAGTCTCTCTGTGCTGACCGCTAAATGATGTAAGGTAATATCACAGCAGGATGTAATTTCTCTACAGAAGGATTTGGATAAATGAGAATGGCAGATGAGGGCTAATGCAGATACATTTAAGGCTATGTATTTGTGAAGCAAGAATAACCAGACAACATGCAAACTAATTGAGGCAAAATGCAGTCAATCTTTGGAGAAAGTGAAAAACAGATACTGTGCGGTGCCTAGTTCTAATATAAACAGTGTAACAATTCACTAACGATGAATTACATGTGTTGCTATTGCAACTAATGGAAAAACATAATTGAATACATCAGAAACACTTGTACTAGGTCAATATAACCGTGAATAATGTCAATAGAAATGTCCAGTTGCTCCAATATTGTGTTAAGATCAAAGTAGAATTCAGTATATGAAATGAGAAAAACATACCCAACATGGTGTATAAGCACAATATTTAACCTTATGGTTAGTGATTATTGAAATACTTAGAGGTAGGAAATAAAGTAAGGGGGGAAAAAAGTGCGTTTAATAGACATAAAAACAATCACATGGTTCACTACAATAGTATCCACTCCACGCAAAAAAATTGAAATCCTACTTACAGGAGTTGGGTAGGTATTGCGCATTGAATTGCAAATCTCTGCTGGGGGTGGCTGCTTTTCTTCCCCGCTAATGCATGTGGAGTCCTGGGTATGGCTTTTCCTGACCAGCTGGTGCGTGCAGGTTCTCCTGTAGCTGCCGAAGTAGTGGCACTGCCTCTCTTCCCTTCTACCGGCGTCCTGCTGACAGACTTGTAATCCCGCTCGTGCGCATGTGAGATCAGGTGATAGGAAGAGCCGGAGAGGAGTTTATCACAGTCCCACGCCAGCGCAAGTTACCCTCTTGGAGAACGTCCTAACAGACTGCAGGAGAACCGGAACCGGCTCTCCCTATCACCCGGCTTTGATAAGCCAGCTGTCTACAATATCGGGCAGTAGCTGCAAGGCCAATAGGATATTTTCTTGAATAAAACTGGTATGGATGACAGGGAAGACCTCATTTTACCACTGTATAAATTCTTGTGTATGCCATATTGTGTATTACTACTGTGAAGCGCTATGTACTTTAATGGCGCTATACAAATAAAGACATACAATACAATATTACCATTTTGGGAACTGATCCTTATGGAACTAAAAAGCGCAGAGAAGAGCAACCAACTTATTAAAGGGGGTTTGGAGGAAGGTCTGATTTTATGAGGAAAGGATGATTAAATAGGTGTCATACATTAGAAAAGAGACTTTTTTAAGGGGGGAATTTGATAACCATTTACAGATGTATTCAGAGTCAATACAAAGAGCTTTTGAGATAACCTTTCATACCACGGACAGTACAAACACACGGGAGGTGGGATTAGCCGTTGATTTGAGAAAAAGGTTTCACCAGCAGCAAAGCAAAGGCTCTTTACAGAAAGGGCAGTTAAAATGTAAAATATACTACCAATGAAGGCTGTAATGGCATATATACCGTATTTCCTCGATTGTAAGACGCACCATCGATTTGGCCCTTACAATCCAGGAAAATTACGTTTTCACTCTCCATGTTTCAGGAGATGTCCCATGTCAGCGGAGGATGAAGTGTGCGGCGGCGGCGGCAGGAGAGGTCCCAAGTCTGCAGGTGAATGAAGATAAGAAGGCAGTGGGTGTGCGGCAGCAGGATATCATGATAGCTGGATAGCTGAGCAGGAGCAGAGCGGCATAGGGGAACGGCTTGGGAGGTGCACACTGTAACCGAAAGTCAGACTCTGGTCAACTTCCGGTGTTACAGTGCTGCTCCCCAGCTGTTCCGCTCCTGCCTTAACTCTCCTGCTATTATGATCTCCTGCCACCGCCACCCTACTGTCTTCTTATCTTCATTAACCTGCAGACTTGGGACCTGTCCTGCCACTGCCGCCGCACTCCATCTGCAGACATGGGACCTCTGCTACCGCCCGCTTCATCCTCCGCTGACATGGGACCTGTCCTGAAACATGTGAAGTGAAAAGAGGGGGTTAGTACTGTAGACCCTTTTATTTTTTTTTATTTTTTTTATTACATCTATTCTAAGACGCACCCCGATTTCAGAGATGTGAAAATCGGAAAAAAGGTGCGTCTTAGAATCGAGAAAATAGGGTAATGGATATCGTTAAGGAAAAGGTCATTGTTATAGAAAGGGAGTAGATATACCAAATAAATTAAACACAGATCTAGGGAGCAATCTGTGCCATTCCTGGAGTTGGGAAGATAGATATATACCTTGTGTATTTTGTCAGATAAAATCACATGGGATCTTATCTGGGACTTTGTGAATATTTTTGTGTATGTCTGAGTGTATTAAAATAAAACTGTTATTTTTATATTTGCACATGTAGTATGCTCATCAATCTTTTTCTATGGGTATTTATTGGCGACAGTCTTGGCATTGTATATTTTCAGTGTCGCATGCAGGCAAAGTGTTTCCCCCCACGCCACCCCCCCACCATTAAGCGACAATTGCCTGTCTCACTGGGGGTTTTTTTGTTGGTCGACGGACATAAGTTTTCTTTCAACATCTATGTAATATCTAATTATGCTGTTTTATTATAGATCGCCAATCGTGATTTAATAAGCAGCATTGGTAGAGAGTTCACTGGATATATAGAAGATGGTTTAAAGGCTGTTTGTAAGTAACCATATGTCAAAGGTGCAATAGATGCTTCTATACATTTGATTAGGAGCAATATGTAGTGTGATTATACACTCTAACTTGATCCCCATATGTAAGTTTGTGAAACGGAATTATGAAGCTTTAATAATAAAATGTCACCTATTTTAAACGGTGGCAATGTCATGTTGCCTAAATTCCTGCTCATTTAGCATCTGAATAATTACAGATGGAGCCAGACTTTCTTTACCCAGAGCTGCGACACAACAAGCAAAATGTCAGGGAATATACAAGTCACGGTCCCTTCTCTCTCGGACTCTCTATATAGAGATAATCCCATTCCCGTGGCTTTCCCTGGCAGAGGAGGAAAGTGTCTACAGCTGAACAATTTCTGATCTATTACTACTAAACCTTAATATCATTAAATTGATATAAATACACATTTAGCGTTTCAACTTTTGTTAAATCAGTGAAGTAATTACTTTCAGATTTACAACAGATGTTTTGACCGTTCCTGCGTTTCTGTAATGGTAAATTATGAATTTTCTTACAGTGCAATGTGCTGTTAACCGTCCAGCCTTCTTTGCTGAAAGACTTTACCGTTCCATGAAGGGAGCTGGTACAGATGATTCTTCACTTATTAGGATTATTGTCACCCGCAGTGAGGTAAATTTTTTTTTTTTTTTTTGCAAAACCCTTAAAATATGCAAATGTAATTTCGGAAGTGCTTTTTTTTAAGCACATTCACTGTATTGCTCTTTTCTTTAAAAAAAATGTAAACTTTTTTTTATGCATTTTGATTTAAGAATGCCATTTGAAATTTCATTGGCGTTTTGTACTGAAGTCAAAACCCATATTCTACATGTCAAAATAACAGATAATTTGGTGCTGCTTTTTTATTTTTAAGTGAACGTTTCTACATCTAGTGCAGATTGCTTACCAGGCTAGTATACCGCCTTAATCGTGATGTGTGTATCGAAGGAAGCAAATTATCCAGAGGCACACAATTTAATGCATCTCATGATCTGTGCATCATGTAACTCCAATCTGACCCCAACCACGTAGAGCACATGGGGTAAAAAAAATAGAGCAAAGACCTTTATCTTGACAGAGCATCATTTTTTTTTTTTTATTTTTTTTTTAATCTTGGATCTCGAGCAATTCTATTCCAAAATTGCCTTGCTGCATAGACCCCTCCATGTCCCCATTGTACCTTGTCATACTTAACTCATGCTGCTGTTGTGGACTGTTCATACATCCACTTGGTGGCATTTCTTGTTCAGGGTGTCTGAAACCTGCAGATTTTTTGGGCTTTATGTGACTATTCATTAGTCATTTTACAGAAATGGAGGAAAAAAAAATATATTTTTTAAACTAAAACCCCAAAGATTTTCCATTTGCTTTGTCTAAAAATTGTTTACTTGTTCCCATTTTGATAGATTGATCTTGTGCAGATCAAACAAGCTTTTACACAGATGTTCCAGAAAACTCTTCCTTCAATGATTTCCAGCGATACAAGTGGAGACTACAGGAGTTTGCTGCTAGCGATTACTGGCCAATAGATGCCAACCACTGAATGAAATGTCATGCCTGGAGTCAGAAAATTGTTACCCGTTTATATGTAGATGCAAGTTATGAGTCACACCTGTTTTGAGAGATTGGTTTTGACACTTTCATGTCCCAGCTACTTATAGCAGGAGTAGGAATTCCGATTTTGGGTTTCAACTGAAACGGAAAAGCATAATTTCCTGTTACTTTCCACTATCTTGTGGGAGACACGGGTATCACGGGGGTATGGAAACAAAAATAAAAGTACACCCACCGATAAATGCCAAATTCAAATGCATTTTTTTTTTTTAAATAAAACACAGAAAACCAGGATCTCCCCACCATAAGTCATCCTGACAATATTGTGCATTTTTATACACACATGCCTTATTCAAAATATATTCTGATCGGTTTCACTTGAACCAATAAATATAAAATACTTGGTGCAGTCTGTCTCTTTGGTATTGGTAAACATGTAATCGTAGGGATAAGTCTATACTAAATATCCATAGTTTCTGATTTAAAGCAATAGAACTGTCACAGATGACATATGGTGTAGCTGGAAATGTTTTGTCTGATTCTTAATTGTTCCTTCATCTGGAACATCTTTGTACTACACATGACACTGAAATGTCTCTACCCTCTAACAATCATAACATGTTACAAGTATAAAAGTCATATCTAGCATGAATAAATGTATTATAGATTTTCTTACATTAATCTGTGTTTTGATATTTCTTTAGTACATAAGAGGAGCACTGCAAAGTATTCTATTGCATCTTGTGCCAAGTCATATTGGTCCTGCAAAAGAACTATTCAAATGGTACTTTGAAGTGTGCAGAAAGTGGGGCTAGAAGTATATCGACCGGCATTGGACTGGCCTCGTCCGCATTGTCCACCCTTAACCACAACATCAGTGCTCTAGACACCTCCATGAAGGGTGGCACCCTGGGGCCCCAGTGATGTACGCCATCTGTGTTTGCCTGTTTTCCTCGGGGTGATGTCCCCCTTCCATAATTTTAAATGGAAGGAACTTGTGTGTTTGAGCTGGTCTTGTTCTGGAGCGATTCTCCTAATATACCATGGACTTGCTTAAGGTAACAGGTTAATGGTGCAAGCTGTTTGTTGCCATTTCCTATAGCTAGCAAATGGCAGTAAACATACCAGTCTTCTGAACGTTCCTGATTCACTTTACCAGTGGTCTTTATGCTATTTCCTTCCTGATATTTCACAGCTACAGCAAACATGTCCAAAGTGGACTCTTTCCATTCCTGTCTAACTTCTCGCTGACAACACTGCTTCCCATATCTGGCAAAATTAAATGCAAGGTTTGGATTCAAAGCTCACCATGACAGACCCTTTCTATAATATGCTAAGATTTCTTCTCCGTCTAAGAAGTTAGAGTGGCTACCTGTGACATTTTTCCTGGTGGGTATGCGAAAAACTTTCACAATTCAATATCAGAGTGCAAGTAGTTTTAGGAGAATGTGCACAGACAAGCCTCAGGTAAGGCCGGGTTGTGCCCATCTACACGAACAGTTAAATTGTGTAGAACAAGGCTCTGTTCCACTAACTAAACAGTTATTTCTGGCACCCATCAACAACTTTCTACATAGAATCGCCTGTCCCAATGTTTTTTTAAATTGTATTTACTTGAACTTATTGGCTCCTTACATGGAGATATTTCACTTTAGGGTGAATGTGTTTGAAGTGTGAGAAATGGACCGCAACAGTAAATTAAGGGGAATGTCACTGATGCATAGTGTTAAACAAGTCATGTACCAAATGGGGATCTTGGTGCCTTGACCTGCACTATGTTAACTTTAACTGTGATTCATGTAAGCTTACAAAAAATGTATAATTTATTTATTTATAAAATATTTTACCAGGAAGTAATACATTGAGAGTTACCTCTCGTTTTCAAGTATGTCCTGGGCACAGAGTAAAACAAATAATACATGGTTACAAGTACAGTTACATAAATGAACAGGGTATACATTATATAGAAGACATTGCGTGCACAGTTAAAGAAAATATATATTATGAGCGTATGAAACAGTTACAGACCAGGTTAAAATGTGAGACAGCCTTAGATTTGAAAGAATTTAGACTGGTGGTGGATGTGAGAGTCTGGTAGGTTGTTCCAGTTTTGGGGTGCACAGAAGGAGGAACGTCCGGATACTTTGTTGAGCCTTGGGACCATGAATAGTCTTTTGGAGTCTGATCTCAGGTGATAAGTGCTGCAAGTGGTAGGGGTGAGGAGCTTGTTCAGGTAGCTGGGTAGCTTGCCCATAAAGAATTTAAAGGCAAGACAAGAAAGGTGAACTTTGCGCTTAGACTCTAATGTTGACCAATCTAGTTCTTTGAGCATTTCGCAGTGATGTGTGTTGTAGTTGCATTGGAGAACAAAACGACAAATTGAATTGTAGAGGGTGTCAAGTTTGCTAAGGTGGGTTTGAGGAGCCGAGCCATATAATAACTGTCTCCATAGTCAATAATTGGCATTCGCATCTGCTGTGCGATACGCTTTCTGACCAGGAGACTTAGGGAGGATTTGTTCCTGTAAAGTACCCCTAGTTTGGCATAGGTCTTGGTTGTCAGGGTATCAATGTGCATCCCGAATGTTAAGTGGGAGTCAAACCATAAGTCCAGGTATTTAAAACTAGTGACGGGTTAGGGTGGTGTTAGCGTTGGTTCTAATCAGGAGCTCAGTCACTGGAAGCTTTAAAAATTTAGTCTTGGTCCCAAACGCCATTGTTACAGTCTTGTCAGTGTTTAAAAACAGTTTGTTTTGGGAAATACAGTTTTCGAGTCTGAAAAAGTCAGACTGAAGTATGTGTTGAAGGTCAGAGAGGCTATGGCTGTGTGCATATAGGATTGTGTCATCTGCATACATGTGTATTGAAGCTCCCTTACAAGCTGTGGGAAGATCATTGGTGAACACTGAGAAGAGTAGGGGCCCCAGAACAGAGCCTTGCGGGACACCACAGGTGATATCCAGGGGGTTAGAGCCTGAGATAGAAACATGTTGGGATCTACCTGATAGGTAGGAATGAAACCAGTTTAAAGCATGCTTCCCTATTCCAGAGCTCTGGAGTTTGTTAAGCAGGATAGCATGATCAACTGTGTCAAAAGTCTTTGCAAAATCTAGGAATACTGCACCAGTGAGTTGTCCCCGTTCCATTCCACACTGGATTTCATTGCAAACTTTTAGCAGGGTAGTTACAGTGGAGTGTTTGGGACGAAACCCAGATTGGAATTGGCTAGGGAAATTTGTCTTGGTATAGAAATCGCTTAATTGGGAGTGGACACATTTTTCCATGACTTTGGATAGAATTGGGAGAAGTGAGATTGGCCTGTAGTTTGAAACAGTGTTTTTGTCCCCACTTGAAGATTGGGACAACTCTGGCAGTTTTCCAGGTTTTAGGGATATGGCCTGCAGACAGGATAGAGTTGACTATGGACGCAATTGGTTTGGCAATGGCTGGGGCACCAAGTCGTAGGAACCTAGATTGTAGTAAGTCGGGTCCACATTGGCTGCTTAGTTTTAGTTTGAGGAGCGCTTGTATAATCTCTTCAGATACTGGGCCAAATTGAAAATTGTGGGCAGTGTTGGGAGGGGGTGGGCCTGTAGGGGTACTCCCAGGATGAGATTCAGGTTTGTGGTTTGGGCTGTGTTTCGCTAATAAGTTAGTGGCACACCCCACAAAGTAATCATTGAATGCATTTGCAATGTCAGTGGGGTTTGTCAGAGTAATATCCCCCTTAGGGATATTACTTGGTTGTTGATGGTTAGGAGGCTGGAATATATTGTTGATAACCTTCCAGAAGTTAGCTGGGTTTGATGTATTCTGGTGGAGATTGTCAGAGTAATATTGTGCTTTTGCATGCCTTGTTTGCCTTGTGCACATGTTCCGCAGGCATCTGTAGTGATTCAGATCCTTGGTAGTGCCAGTTACTTTGTAGCTTTTCCACAAGGCATCCCCGAACTGGTAGAGTGCTATAAGGTCAGGTGTAACCCATGGAAGGTGGGCCCCCTGTACCCTTATTTTGCGTAGTGGAGCATGGGTATCGCAGAGTTTTAAGAACTTGGATTGGAAATAGTCGAGCGCAGAATCAGGGTCGGGAATTAAATCGATTCTGGGCCATGGGCAGTTGGTAAGGTCATCCAGAAACTGTTGTGGGTTAAAGTTTTTAAATGGTCTAGTGAGGAGAACTTTAGGGCTTGAATGGGGCGGTTTAATTTTCCTTACACAGTACACTATTGCATGGTCACTGAAAATATCAGGAAGGATGCCAGAGGATTGGATTCTGTTGGGGTTTGAGGAGAGAATCCAGTCTAGCAAGGAATGGTTATGCGATTTCAGGTTTATCCGTGGGTTGGGAAATGAGTTGCGATAAGTCACTTAACCTGAGTTGTATCTGGATTTTGTGGTTTTTAGGGTCAAGCCAATTGAAGTTGAAATCCCCAAGAACTAGCAGCTCACTCTTCTCATTCAGAGAGGAAATGGAGCCAAGAAATTGGGTGATATCAGTCAGGGATTGTAGAGGGGCTTTAGGGGGGCGGTAGATGCCAGCAAGCAAGATGGGTTTAGAAAAGGGGAGGCAGATTTTGCCAACTAGAATTTCAAAAGAGGGTGGGCTTGGTGGGCAATTTAACAGTGTAAATTGTAATGTGTCTGCAATATAAAATAACACCCCTCCTCCTCTCTTTGACCTATCTCTCCTAAAAATGGAGTATCCCTGATGGCGATATTTGCATCAGGGGTTTTAGGGGATAGCCATGTTTCTGTAAGAATGATGACTTTGGGTTTATGCATAAGGCACCATGCCCTTAGTTCGTCCAGTTTGGGCAGCAGGCTCCGGATGTTTATATGGGCGACAGATAGCCCTTTTTGGAATTTAAAGGTGGAATTCTCAGGGGCATGGGACAGAGCTGAAATGGGAGGACCTGGGTTAGGTTCAATATCATCTGCTAAAGAGAGTAACAGTATGAGTAGAAATTTGGGTAGTTGTTTGCAAGTTGTACATTTGTGGTGTTTGCCATTTGAGTGAGCAGTGGTTGGTGTGCTGGTTTTTAGAGTTCTCCACCAACATTCAGTAGATAGTGCAAGGCTTCTGAGTAGTCCAAGGTTTATGGTGATGTTGGGTGTGGGCCAGGATGGAGGAGTTTGTAGTGGGTAGAGGGAGTAACATCTCCATGAGGCCAGGAGAAAGAAAAAAGTTAAAATACATAGCAGGTTCATGATGCCAGAGGTAGGCAGTGCTGCAAGGAGCTGTTGTGAGCAGAGTGAGTGTGAGCAGACTAAACAGCAGGTGTGTGCCTGTTCCTTGTCAAATGTTTAGCTGTATTGCAATGCTAGTCAGTTCAGGGTTTCAGTGTATTGTGCAGTCAGTTTTGGGAGAGACTGCAGTAAATAAGTTGTAAAGGGGTGGGGGGTTGAAATAGGCAGGTTAGCAAGCTTGGGATCATAGTGTGATCTGAATAGCTTACCGTTTGTTGTCTTGAGTAAAAGAGTTTGCAGTAGATCCAGTCCCCAGTCACCTCTAGTCAAACTATAGTCTAACTGTATTTATCACTTAAAGCTCACTTTAAATGCCTAATGCAGTTCCTGCAAAGATGGTCAAGATGGTTACCAACCCAAATCCTCAAGAACTCTGGTCAGGTTTTAAAGGTTATCCCTACTTAAGCACAGGTGATGCAGTCAAAATAACCAAGCAACTGATTGAGCCACCTCTTCTGAAGCAGGGACAGCCTACCAACCTGAACTTTTGGGGGTTCTTGAGAAATGGAGTTGGGAACCGCTGCCTTAGATGATAACTTTTAGAGCATTGCACAGGAAGAAGGGTGTTCAATTCCTGAGTAGTTAATTACTAAAGTAGTAATCCAAGCAATATTTTTAAATCATTCAACTCAATGCCCTTTTTAAATGTTTTAATAAACGTATTCTTTAACACGGGTGCGCAAACCTTTGTTCGAACGCCTCCCCCCAATATCATACCTTTTCTCCGGCAGACTGTTGTGTTTTCATGGCAACACATCACCAGAAAAGGTAAGAGGCCTCACGCGCACTCCAGGCATTTTATTTAAATGTTGTGGGGAAGAGCTGGGCCTCTTAAGCATGCATCTTCCCACCTAGAAAAATTTGCACACCCTTTTTAACACTTTCCCAGCAGTGCAAGATATCACAAACTGAAAAGTTGCAAATATATTCCCAGCAGTTTGAGCTGTAAACTAACAATATTAATTTAGTAATATAAGAATACATTGTAGCTGCTGAGTTAGTGACAATGAATTGAAATGGAAAGGCAGTCATTTAGTGAACCCTGGGAAGCAGGATCGTTGCTGATCACAGGAGAACTAATCAGTTGCCTTTATTGAAAACAAAATGACTTGACCTGTCAAAGGTTGCATATATCAAACTTTTTTTAGATGCTTGTATTGCATCTTTAAGTGGGTAATTAAACAACAGGAAATTAGTCGCTTCCTGTTAATGTAAAACAAAGCTAATGTTTAATCCAGCACCCATAAAATATTGCAAGACCCTCTTTTTTTTTTTTTAAATACATTTTTATTTGGGAGAACATCATACATTATCGCCTGCAATTGCATATTGTAGAGGAAGAATTTTGGCAGTATAGAAGAAACATACAGTTATCAGAGGGTTTACACATCTAAAGATTGTTGATGAAGAAATATATTTATAGGTCAGGGTGTAACTTGCTGCATGATGATTTCACCATTGTTTTTTCTTGCAGTTCGTGGGGATTTTTTTTTAAATATTAGATCATATTAAAAAGGAAAGGGGAGAAAAACATACAAAATTGACACTGTTCAGAGCAGCGGCCCATGCACAAAATGTATTGTGCGCTACTGTTTATAAAATGATTGAATAGTTCAGAACATGCATAACATTTCCAATGTAGACAAGGAGTATGTACAGTTAAGTTTATGGCAAAGAAAAAAAAAGGGAGATGACTGCAAATAACTTCAATTTTCAAGTGATGTTCCAAGGGATGCCATAGGGAAGTCAATGTCAAAATATATACCAAAATACAAGGGAAATCAGTACATTTCATTATTTGTGGAACAAATAAGTATACGGTTCAGATTTTCAACCCAACAGAAAAAATATGAACATGCAGTCTATTTTACAGCATTACTAATGTGTTAACGGTTCGACTGAGCATATCCTTAGGCGCTGCTCTGTCTAAACATAAAAATGTTCAGAACTTTTTCATCCTTTACAGCAGGGGTGCTCAACTTCAGTTCTCAAGCCACCCCAAACAGGTATGGTTTTCAGGATCTCAGCTTCAGCAAAGGTGGCTCAAATCAGAGCTCAGTCCAAGACTGAGCCTTCTGTGCTAAAGCTGGGATATCCTGAAACTTATCTGTTTGGGGTGGCTTGAGGACTGGAGTTCAGGACCCATGCTTTACAGAATTAAGAATATAAAACAATCCTGCAGGTATTCAGCCATGTGATTAGCCATTGAGGCAACTTTAATACTCAAACTAAAAAGTATCCAAAACATCTATGTAACCTAAAGATGCAGTTCCTGTACATCGTAGGTTTTATATATTAAATATTTGCAAAAAGAAAACAAACATGCATACACAAAAATACAATGCCAAGCTTTACGGACTTGATATAAATCAGAAATTACTTTAACAATGTACAAAGCTCAATTAAAGTACCCTAGAATTAAGAATCTTGATTTTTTTTTTAAATATACTTTAGATTTTTATTTTTAATTTAAAGGGATGAAAAAATCTTAATTTGAGAGTTCAGAAATTAAATATTTGTTTGATCTGTGTTCAAGTAATAAATGTTCCAATGTAGAAATCTTTTGATAAGCCTCAAACTAAAAAAAAAACAAACAAAAAAAAACAGCGAGTATAATACATTATTAGCAACATCTAAGGAATACCAGAGTTCAGCATTACAGAATCGCCAACTTCCTTTTGGCATTGTTTTTCAGATGTAAAATACATGTTGCAGCCTCGGTATATTTAAGACCATTCTAATCTATCTTTTAAAAGCATTTCATAAACAAATGTCTTAAATAAATAGTTAGCTTTGAGGGTTGTACTTGAAGTCTGATTGAAAACAAAAGATCTAGTGAACAAAAACATTTGTAAACTTTTAAGTGTCAACAATAATAAGCGTGAGATGCTAGACTAGATGTGCTTTAATGGAAACAGCCCAACATTTTCCCCATGATTCAGCGATCGGTTGATGGATGGTTCGTAAGTATATGAAACATGCCCATAAAATGTCCAGATCGTGATTTAAGAGACTTGTTTTCTCCACAGGAATCCACTGCATATTCCAGGTCCGTGAAGTCTTTTTTTTGTTTCCAGATCCCCTTTGGCTACTGAAGCTGTTATGTCAAAAAGCAACAATCTAGGAATTCTCAGGCAAGATGTGAGTCTCAAATGTGGCGGTGTCACTGTGCATTGTTGTTACCAGTCCCATTGTTTTCCTTGGCATTTGCGTTTACGGCATTAATGCCGTCTTGCTGTCTTGTGTCTTTCCTCGGAGGCATCCTTTCGTTGATTCTATCCAATCCTTTCGCTTCTTCAAAACTGCAGATTTTATGTTGCGGAGAGAATCCTCGTATTGCTTAAAATGCAAATGTTAAATGTCAGTCAACTTACCAAAAAAAAAAAAAAAAATTTTTTTTAATTGAACATAAAATATTAGGGCTGGTAAATGGCTAACGTGTTCTGTTAACTTCAATTATCTGAGTCAAATTATTAACCACTTCATGGGCCAGGGGACAGGCAGCAGGAGAACTGCATTTACTTTTTAAGCAAGCCTACTTCTTAAAAAAGTGTTTGGTAATAGGGGTCTTGCACTAAATTTTCACGTAAAATTGATATGCTAAATTAAGGCCTGGGGAGGAGGGGAAGAATAGCATCTCATGTTCCTAAAGGGAAGCAATGGGAATATACACAAAGTTACTAAAAAGATATGCCGCTGTGTGGGAAAATACTCACACCCAAAATAGTTAAATATACAAAACTTGGGTTAAAAACAAAGTTTTGTGGCGTCTATCACTTTGTGGTGGTGGTGCTGTTTGAATTGTGAATAGCCTATAATCTTTTGTACAAGGATTTATTTATTACACAAAAATCTGGATGCCACGTTTGACATGAATTGAAAACTTAACTTTAAAATAGACTTATTATTTCGTTATGAATGTCTGCTGATTCAGTATTGTGTCTTGCTAGAGAAATTTCTTTTGGCATATAAATAAATACATTGTATATATTTTTTCCCCGTTTTTTTTTTTGTGTTGTAGGAATTTAAAAAAAAAAAAAAAAAAAGGACCATGTCCAGGAACCGGTGTGTAGAAGACGCATCTGGCAAGGGTCAACTATACAAACGCAATAATGAAACTACCACACACTGTTTAAAGAAAAATAGATAGCTGTCATAGATAGATATCTAACAAAACATGAAAAAACAAGGATACTGAGGTTTTGGATCAATATTGGGCTGTCATTAGTGTAATAAAATAATTAAATACCCAGCATATAAAAGTACATCCCAGCAATCCAAATACCAAAACAAATCAAGCAAATGGCGCAAGAATCTTAAATCAAAACGGTAACCCCAGAAGTTCAAATAGTTGTCTGTATTAACATTAAAGAGTGACTCCAAAAAACCCTCATGGATTAAACAAAAAAGGAAATAAATAAAAAAAAAACATTAAATAACCTAATGCACCTTAAAAATACTTCTAAAAGCCATATGAAAACAGATACAACCAATAGTAATACAAACATTTCTTATGGATTAGTGATATATGAGAGAGATAATGAGAATATGAGACAAAGTTGGGGTATTTCAAATAACCCCTTAAAGGAACATTCCAAACAGCCTATTTGTCTTCCATTTTTCTCTCTCCATAGGATTGAAGGAGGGGGGCTCGGGAGCTGAAACCCATTCATTTCAGCTTCAGGGACCCCTTGCTTCCCAAGATACTTACCTCCGAAGGGGCTACCAGTATCTCGGCAAAGTTTAAAGGTCCCACATCACGCGGGCCAATAGGAAGCCGCACTGGATGATGTTACGGCTTCCTATTGGCTGGCAGGTCGCGGGAGCTTTAAACTTTGCCAAAATACCGGTATCACCTTCAGAGTAAAGTATCTCAGGAAACAGGGGGTCCCTGTAGCTGAAATGAATGCTGTTCAGCTCCGGTGTACCCCTGCTTCAATCCTATGGAAAAAATAAAACTGGGGGGAAAAAAAACCTGGCTACTTTAATTGCCGCTTTAAATTAAATTATAAAAAGGAGACAGGCGTATAAAAGTGTACAAAAACTATACTGTGATCGGTCCTTTAAAAGGACCGTGAACTGTTACCATATGCTTTTGGGACCCAAATTATGTAATATTATTTCTTGTTAACTGTTACTTATTTTTTTGGTCATTCGTTTCTAATGGATTATAACAGTATTAAGGTACAATAGGTTCTTAAATGTCACCTTCATATTTGTCTCATTTCCGTTTTTAACTTTAGTCTTTTTGTGGGGACTCCAGTATTGTAATACAGCCAACTATCTGAACTTCCAGAATCACCATGTTGGTCTTAAGAATTTCAGACACCTTGCTTATAGTTGTATTGGTGGGATGTAATACATAAGGTGGGCGTTTGTAAATTCTACTGTAACCGACAGCGAAACATCACACTGAAACATTGGTATCCTTTTCTGTTTTAGTAAGTAGTGATCATTATATATAAAACAACTGTGTTCAGTAGTTTCGTTATTGCAGTTGTACATATATTTGCAGCGAATTAATATAGTTTGCCAATAGATTTGTATAAGTGGCCAACATTTTCAATGAAAAAAAAAAAATGGATAGTACAGTATGTAGTTACAAATGAACTTAGTCAGGTCAAAATATCAGAAACTTTATTTCCTCATGCTCCTTAATTCTAGTTCTTATTGGGAAAGAAATGTAGTGGCTGTATTTGGTCTCAAGAGGTGTATATTAGTTGCAGGGCAAGTACTTTAAATTTTTTGTGTTTTTCACAGATGTAAGTGGTGCTTAGAGCTTTCAAAGTCTCAAGTCTCAATGAAGAAGAAACCAATGAGATTTTGAAGGCTCTGAGCATGCTATTACACTAATGGATAACTCTAGCTGGACTATAAAAATGTTTTTAATGAGCAATGGGACAAAGTGGGTAGTGATTCCAGGGGTTGGCAACTTCAGTTCTCAAGTGCTTCAGCATAGGTTGCTCAATCAGTGGCTCAGTCGAAGACGGATTGATTGAGCCACCTGTGCTGAGGCAGAGATATCCTTAAAACTTGACCTGTTGGTGACCCTTGAGAACTTGAGTTGCCCACCTCTTGGCTAGCCAGTACATTTTCTTAGAATCAACTTTTTTGTTGAAAGACAATTTTTTTTTATAATCTTGTACTAACAGAGACTGTACAATCACGTGAAAAAGGACCAGGTATAAAAGGGATTTCAATTTTAAGTCATGCACAAAACATACTTGTACAGAAACATTTGATACATTAAATATTCCCTCTCAACACACAAACACGTAACACAAAGTACACCATTACATTATTTCAAACATTCACATTTCTACTGAAGTGTAAATAAAAGGTTCACAACTTTTGCAAGGAACAGATAACAGAACCATTTACTTTACAACACCAAAATAACTAGAACACGTAATTAAATTAGGATACATAAAAAACAATCAATAAAGGGATCGCCTCTGATGGTCACAGTCATACATGATACATTTGAATCCCCACCCAAACACCACAGATCCCTGCCAATGGCAAAGACTGAGCATACCTTTGTCAGCCTCAATTGCCTCAACTGTGGCTGTACAGAAGTGAGCAGATGCATGCAAAATGAATGAGAAAGATGAAAAGTGTAATATTGCATAACAAAAAAAAGGCAATGACCAATTCTATATATATATATATATATATATATATATATATATATATATATATATATATATATATATATATATATATATATATATATATATATATATATATATATATATACACACACAACATTGCCCCGGTACGTATTTATTACAAATATATTTCTCCCCCCACATACTTGACAAATGCATTTGAAGCAAGTTTGTAAGAAATGCAAGAGATTCAGTTCGACAAGGGTAAACAAATAAAAATGTAGAAATGTATATGCATTCTATTTCTAACTTTGGTTATCAAAGCAAGCAAAATGAATATACTTAGTAATGTTTCTGCTTAACGATAAATGAAGGTTATGTTTAAAGGAAGATTACATCCTGAAAAAAAGAAAGTAGTAATTTTTAAAGCATGTTTTAGAAGCAATTTGAAGTTTTAAAAAAGGAGATCAGAAAGTCACAAATCTGCCATTTTAGTGATGTATTTTATGACACCGGAAGTTCTGGGTGCAATGTAATTTAACATACCTTTAATACAGTGTTTTTCAACCAGGGTTCCTAGGAATCCTTGGGTTCCCCGGCCATCCCTAAAGGGTTTCTTGCAATTTGCTGGTCATTTGAAAATTGTGATCAGATTCATAGTACATTCCTCTATATTTGATGTACAGTTGCTATTAGAGATGGTTGGGGGTTCTTCAGAATTTCATTTAGGATTCCATAACCAAAAAAAGGTTAGAAACCACTGCTTTAACGCTTACTAAATTTAACAATGCAACTACTTTACAGTATGTACAAGCATATTGATGCATCACTAGTGTTAGAAGCACCTGTCTATGAAAGCCATTCACAAAAGGAAAACATGTTTATTACAATTCCTCCTCTTGTAAAAAGGTCCCAACAGGTAGTCTTAAATTACATCATAGGAAGGGACAGCTGGAGAGCAGAGAGGTGCAGAACATTGAACATAGCAGCACACAGAAGAAAATCATGTAATGTACTATTTATAAACATTTAACCTTTTCTTGATATATCAAACAACTGTTACCTTGCATGAAAACATTTACATTACAGTTTCTCAGTTGGGGTGTAGCCTGCCTTTAAATTCATTACATTTTACATGGAAAAATTGAAAGGGCATGATTTTATAGATATGACATTGATCAGTTTTGCATCTTCGACTATTCAACTCTTCTTCTGCAAAAGAAAATTTATTTGAATGGTGTTTGTTTTATCTTTAACAAGTTAGCTTTTCTTCTATATTCCAACCCCAGAAGAGACATATCAACCATGAGTATTACCAAGTAGGTGTCGGTCACTGTGGCTCCATAATGCAGAACCCTAGCTTTTAAAATATACATGTTGCTGATGCAACATGTTATCAAGGCATTTAATAATTTTTTTAAGACTGATGGCTTTCTCGTTTTAATGCTAAACAGATAGGCCAATGTGTCAAATTATGGAAGCAATACACTAATTATATGCTGAAATTAACAAAAAAAAGTGCCCCATTTAGTCTTGTAGAGGAGGGTGGGTGGGTTCTGGGGTTAGAGATTGCCATTTATTAATTTTAATTTTCAACTGGTATCAGTTGATTAGAGGTTAGTGGCCCCTCCTCCCGGGGTTTAAGCTCACCCCATCCCACTTTTTAAGTAGCAGGTTTTTCCATGTCCTCTGCAGGATAGGTCCATTAAGGCCATTCTCCCTCCACTGCAGAGGTAAAAGAATTTTCACAGGTAGTGTTAGGACCTGCATAGTGGTCATGCCGTGAAGTGGCTGCAGGCTTATTATGCTTTGGCCAAAGGGTTTAACTAAATGACCCTTACTCATGAGAATACCAACTTTGAAGTATATAACTATGTATTTTGTCACATTGGATGTAGCATTGAGTATTTTTGTCTTGTATACATTTGGCCACCCACCATAGCACTCCTTTTGGCAGACAGACAAAATGTGGTGGGTTCTGGGGTTAGAGATTCCTGGGATTGTGTGTTTATTAACACAAATTATATGCTTAAATTAACACACACAAAAAAAAAATTGTGCACCGTTTAGTCTTGCAGGGGAGGGCCTATGGATATTAAACCAAAAAGGAGTAATCAATAGCATGCGAGGCCAGGTCCCTGCTGGCTACTGCAGCGCCTGCTGTGGCGGACGCAGCAGGGACGAGAGACGCCCCATAATGGGGCTGGACCCGCTGCGAGGGTTGGCCGCCACGCTGCGCCGACAGTTTCTCCTGCTCAAGAGAATTGAGATCAGGACTCGCAACGGAGCGCTAGGCCACGCCCCCCGGCGGTTTAGCCAGTGACGGGTGACATCACGGCTGCGCCCCGTCATGCCGCCCCGTCTTTCCCCCTGCAAACCAGGGGACTCTGCTGCATTCGCCGCCAGCCTGGCAGACGCGCGTGCAGCGGGGCCGTAGCCTGAGGCAGCTTTTCAGTGCTTGCAAAGAGGCCAGCTCCATTTAAATGAATGGGGCGATTATATTCTCGCGTGCAGGAAAGTGGCTTCACAGCATATTGAAGGGCCTTATTTTGTCCATGGACCCTTTAATGTAACCGTTTTATAGACACATCTGCTTAACATACAGCCGTTTATTCCATTTCTTAAAATAAGGCTCATATAAAATACTTTGGTATATCAACATTAATTTGGATCTTAAAGACAAAAAATAAAGGAAAACCATAAGCTCCTCAAATGATTAATTTTAATAGTTTGTTCACTGATCTAATTCTTGCTTATTTTTACTGAATATAATTATTACCTACTGTATTCCAATATTCGCAGTTGAATCTTGTGACAGATAAAATATAAAGATTAAATATACCAGCTCATCTAAAATCTTTCCTTTTTTTGGATACAGTCTACTAGGACACATTGCATATCTTTTAAAAGCAGCGGTGCGCATACTGGGAGGCTCAAGATTTGCTGGGGGGGGGCGGTTACAGAGGCCCCACACCGTTCCCCAAGGCATTTAAATTAAAAGGCAGGTGGAGGCGTGAGGCCTCTAACGTCCCTTACCTGCTGCCAGCTGGGTCTTCAGCAACGCGTCGCTATGGCAACGCAGCATCAAATGACGCCGTGTCGCCATGACAACACGCGGCAAATGGCGCTGTGGGATCATGTGACGTCACATGACCCACGATGTCCTTTGACGCCGGGTTCTAAGCAACAGTGGGCGAGAATCCTGGGGCTCCCAGGCAGGGAGGCGCACACCAAAAACGTTGCGCATTCCTGTTTTAAGGTACCCAATTGCCTCATAAAACATTTTTCCCTGAGATATTTATGCAAGCAAATGTGGTACATTCTGTTCCACTAGCTCCATGTCAGCCTAGTTTAAAAACAAATACAGGCAGCTGTCCAACAAACTGCCCACAAGTCACTGCTCGTCACCATCAATCTATCAGAGAATAGCGTCCTATCGTGCTAGGTCATTAATAAACCTTAACTTCAGCAAACTTAAGTCCTTTTGTTTCTCCCTCCCCCCCCTTGATCCAAGATAATTATTGTGAAGTGGACTTTGATTTCATCATGGTGTATTTGTATTTTCTGGATCCCTCAATTGTTCTAAATTCAACAGTCATCCTATTTTCAGCATTTTTTAAAAACTCTTTTCACTTCTAACCTTTGCCATAGTTTATCTATAAATATGGAAGATGATTGAGTTCAGCTTTAACTTTATTGGACTTCAATATATAGTAGGTTAAGTGCTACTGTACTTAAGACTAAATCGGACTAACCTACCATAGGCTGAACAGAAGAAACGGCATACAAAAAATGTAAAACTATTTTAAAAATATGAATTAAATAAAACAAAACATTACATGGGGGAAAGATCTGATGTTTCGGTTCCCATGGGCTTTCATCAGGTTCTTTCCCCCATGTAATAATTAACTTTTTAGTTATGTGTCCCTGATTTAACACGTACACCTGCATCCTTAGGACCTAAATTTCTTATGTAATGTAATGGAGTACCGAATTTGTTTTATTTTTTTTGTAAGACTGGAATAGCAAATGTATATGGCTGGATGGGAGCGATCAAGCATGGACTTTTGTTTCTTCAATTTTAAAGTGCTATAACTAGAGAGTCGGAGTTTGTATGCATGTGAGCCACATGCTATTTAATGTACAACTGGCCCAATTAAGTCAGAAATGTAATGTCAAGCACTCCCCCCACTGCATGAGGCCTGGGAAACTATACACATCCAAATGTCATTATAACATAGAGATGAAAAGGAAACATTAATTAGGTACTCAGAGGAGAGGGACAGCTATTATATTAAGGACTTAGACACAAACTGTAATAAAACAAGACATGGAAAGCTGAGACCACACAAGGGCAGCAGGCACAGTCAGCGGGAAACAGAGGGCTGTTGAAGAAGGGTATAAATTATGGGATTTCATTATACTTTGGTTATATCACATAGTTCTTTGATAACCAAAGTCCCTTTTACCATATGTTTTTGCGACTTTCCTTGTAGTAAAATCTGTATAAACATTTTCCTTTTTATAGATTAAAAGTTACATTTACTGATCTCTTAATTTGTACATCTTTTAATATGAAATTCTAAAATGACTACAAAGTGTTGGGCTCAACTACTCAAAACACGGACAGGGTTTAGCACTTTCAGCAAATGTTAACAGACTAGTAACCAAGTCAGGGGTGGGCAACTCCAGTCCTCAAGGGCCACCAACTGGTCAGGTTTTAAAGATATCCCTGCTTCAACACAGGTGGCTCAGGGATATCCTTAAAACCTGACCTTTTGGTGGCCCTAGAGGACTGGATTTACCCTTGAGCCATGGGATTTGTATTTTGAAACCTTCTAATTAACTAATCTGCGTGTGAAAACACCGCTGTTGTATGTTTTTGTCTACATTTCTCCTGGTCTAGGTCATAATGACTAATATGCAAGAAGATCTACAGGAAGTAAACCGCATACACACCTTAATTTAAGGAATCAAGAAGCCATGAACAAACAGTACAATAAAATAATTAAAAATAATAATTAAGTTGTAGATACTGTAAAGGAAAAAAAAAACCCTTGAATTTAAACACAGGACTACAAAAAGAGACAAGAAAAATAAAACTGAAGTAAAAAAACAAACAAAAAAAACCCCACTATTTTGAAAAGACCACCTGCAATTTACTGCAGTAAAATTTGAGCTTACGATATTAAAAGAAACAAGGAACTTCGAAGTTACAGAATTTCTATGTAGCAGGTTATTCCTTTCTGAATTGAATTTATTTTAAAGGGATGGATTCTCACCCTGGTATGTGATAACTAGTACCTAAGAGCTAGATTTAGCCAAGTGAAAGAGGTAAAACCATTAAACGGTTCTTTCATGCTTAATTGTGAACAGGAACATTTCAGTGAAAGAGTAAATAAAGTGAGTGCCCCAACTTACAGATAAGAGTAATTAGATTTGTGCAACCATTTTTTCATAATGCCATGATAATGAGAGCAATAACCTTTTAATCAAATCCTTGCAATTTAACTGCATCATATCCAAAGTTTCAACACTTTTAGCACCCCCCCCTTTCCCCATCCCGAATATTATACTTCACAATCCTTGCATCTCATAAATAACAATATATATTTAGTTGGGTTTTATATAAAAAAATGTTACGATACCTATTTATGTCTAATAAAAACTTGGAAAATCTAAACCAACAAGAGAAAAAGTAACCTATTCTTGTAAGAGGTCCACACTTTGTATTCACAACCACAATCTAGTGGCGTCCTGGCGGCACGTGCACAGTTTAAAACCACGATCGGCGGTCTGTATGGAGCGCGGGGCCAGGACGGGGGGGCGCAGCCATATCTGCCCTTCCATTGGTGCGCGCCGACTCCGTGATCACGTTGCGGCATGAGAAGACAAAATTCTTGTCTTCGCTGCCAGCTTACGCGTCACAGCGCATTGCGCGCCTACACACACCCACCGGGGACCTGGCCTAAGGGGAAAACACCCATTAACTTCAAAGGGGGCTGCGATCGGCGAATTCAGATTTATCCTCTACTATGGGTAAATATTTAAGATTAATGGCTGGACACAATCTTCACTGGTGCTTTTAGATGCGGAACCCAAAGAAATAAGTTGAGCTTTCCTGGAATCATGCATCTAAGGCCTCGTTCAGGGTGCCAGAGACAGAAGTTGGAGGGAGGGAGGGCGGGAGGGAGGGCGGCAGTCTGCTGGCGATGTGTGTTCATCCCCAGCAGACGTTTTCAGGAGTTGAGGAGGGGGCGGGGCTACAGACGGCAGCTTAGGGATCCAAATTGCAGTCATGAAATCATTCTCAAGAATGATTTCATTGGCTGCCGAGGTCCCAGTGACGCTGCTGCAGCTTCAAAAAACGATTTTTTCGTTTATTGAAACTGTAGCCAGCGTCAACTCCTGGCTTCGGAGACAGGGCAGCTGCTACCCTGACATCCAGTATTCAATTTGAATACTTTGTGTCCCACGGCAGCACGCCCTCCCTCCGAAGCCTGCACCCTGAACGAGGCCTAAACAGGACACATTGAAAGTGCCATCATTACTAAAGTGATATACTCTGGTAGGTCAGACTTTTACCTCGCATTACGCACATGTATTTATTTTTTTGCTTCTTTTAAAGCTGACAAAGTTTTATTTATGATCCATATTTTGTAGCTAGCTACTCTGATTTTTATATGGTATAGAGTAGTATTAAACTTCATGCTTAATGGCATGCCTACATTCAGAATTGCACATTCAAAATGAGCTAATCAGTTTTTAGCAATAATAAAGTTGCTGTTTAAGAACTAACATTTGAAAAGTATTTCTATAATTTTAGACAAAACAGAACAAACTAAATGAATGTCCAAGTACTAAGCACTATAATATAAATTGTTAGTTGTAGCACTTATACGATGATTAGCTTTGTGTAAAAGCAATATTTAGAATGATTTAATGTCTAAGAAACATCATTCACTTTTTAAATATAGTCAAAAGCCAGATTACAGATATATTTCAGTAGAATCCTTTATTTTCATGCAAAAATATATGCACAGTTAATACCCTTCAATGTTTATTTACAAGGTTTGTGATCAACCTCTAAATTGATTTTATAACAATAAACAAATATCTTCTTGTACACATTGAAAATGCACATATAATGTGCAACAGAACAAAGTCAACCTTCAAAACAAGGTTCTAGATGCTTTTAGAACACAAGACATACGCTTTAGTAACATACTTATACAGACATACAGCTAGCTATATCTATAAAGAGACAGACAGGACTAAATAAGCAGCTACATCTGCAGAGGAAGGAGACGGTGTTACAAAGACAATTTAGGGAGATTAATTATACACTGAACATTTAACAGAGAACAAACTTTGGCAGAGGCTACCAGGGTACAAAACGTTGCATGATAACATGTGCTAATGTCATGTAATTTGCAACTCTTGGCCAACATCTATTGATTGTTCATGGTGATATTCCTGCATTCATTTATACACTTTAATATGTCATATTTGGTAAAAGAACAAGATTTTGATTAGATACTTCCCATTCAATTTTTACAAGGGTCATTTTTTTGCTCTTAAAGCGGTATATCGCAAAATAGCCTTCATGAATTCAACGCATAACAGTTAATTTATTACACAACACCCAAGTGACTGAGAACTACTTAACAATTTCCTAAAGTTTGATACCCTGGTATGAATTCGTAGCTCCTATTGCCCAATAAACAAGACACCATCACCCTGGTATTAGCTGCTAAGACAAGAACGGAAAAGCATTAGAAATTCCCAGCATGCATTAGGTGGAGAATTAGCAAAAGAATTAGACGTGCCCCCGTCCACCTGAGGTAGAGTAAGATGTATATCATTACCACTTTGTAGGGTCTGTCGTCCTCCAGCCAGCACACCACTAGGCAACATTCCAGTGGGGGTTAAACCCTTCAGTGTCAACACACTTTCACTTTCCTCCCTAAGGCAAAAAAAAGAATCCAGAAACACAAAACCATTACGATCTTTTATTAGTGTTATGCTCTGAAGAATTGAGATAGAATAGGAAGTAGAGGCTGATCAAATACTCGTGATAAATATTAACCCAAACAAGTCATAAAACAAAGTATAGGAGGTCAAGCAGAGTGCAAACATTCCCTTAGAAATAAGGAAACATCCTGCCACTTCCTAGTGGCCTTGTCAACCCCATGCTGTATAGCTTCAGAAACAGGAATTACAAGGGTAAAATGAAACAGAATATGCCAGGTGGAAATATTTACACTGTTTTGCCATTTATGAAAATGCTAAAACGTATTAAAAAAAAAGAAAAGAAAAAGGTTGCCGCCTGCAATACATACGATTCTAAAATTCAGTTTAAATACGTTAAGATTTAGAACAAGTATTTTGCCCCATTAAAAAGGTAAACCAACCAAAAAGGTCAGAGGCATTGAATTTAGCAACTACTGTATATATCAATATATTCAGTAGGAGTGTTGGTATACCTTTGGGCGAAGGAAATTTTGCTTCATGAAAAAAAAATGACTGGTATTGAATAACACTCACACACACCTCTCTAACTCGCTACAGGAAAAAAAGTTTTTAAAAAAAGTTTCATGCCGAGTGATATATAGCCACATGAAACAGTAAACAGCATCTGCAAGGCATTTCTGAAAGTCCAGAAGTAGTAAATAAAATGTAAAAAAAATGGAGACAGAATCCAAAAGAAAACGAGCATGCACTGGTTTCAGGTTTCAGGATAGGGTCGAATTAAAAAATGTAAGGCATTCTTGAATGTTGTACCCACCCATTAGCTGCATGGCTGTAAGAGATCCACTCAGGGCTTAAACTGCTGATATTATAGGCAGCGGAATGTTGTGCGAATGTATTCCCACGACGACTGTCTGCACAAGTTCAATTCCCAAAATAATCCAGTGTAAGTAATCAAGGGGAATTACTGCATCATGTCTGGTGTTAGCTGCTCTTTTTTTACATATTAAAATAGGTTCCTATTTTGGCAACCAAGACTCACTTTACAAAAATAAAATACCGGCAATACACATTTGATGAAATTGTCACATGACATTTCTGCTTTGGGCAATTTAGACTCAGCTGAGCGTGGGTTTTAAATGTCATTAAGTATTTAAGATCAGAGTAAAATTCTCTGCTAAGCTAAGAGATACACGGATATGTTAAATCATCGAAATGTGAATCAGCTCTGCAGAATTCCAATTTTTGAGCGATATATATAGACACACATATATATATATAAATATATATAAATATTAAAATAACGGGGGAGAAAACAGGGGAGAGGGATGGGGAAAGAAAACCTCGCATCTACTTTTTACATGAATTATGCCACCATAGGCCAGAGAAATATCCTGTTTGATTTACATGAGTAAGGTATGGCGGTGCTCACGGGTTATAAGTAATATGGAAAGAAAGAGAAAAAAAGTTACCCGTATGGGAGCACTCAGGTATGCAAAAAATTAATTAATTTATTTATTTGACACAATGCAAAAAAGATTTGAATAAACAGTACAAGATTAAAAACACTTAAAAAAGAGGCATGGACCCCTGTCACGGTTGTTACCCTAAAGCACTGATGAGCAACACTAGGGAACGACATGCATTGTCAACCCTATACATAAGTAGAATAGTGACTCAAAAAACACTTTGATTTACCCTAGTGTTTTTTGAGTCACTATTCTACTTATGTATAGGGTTGACAATGCATGTCGTTCCCTAGTGTTGCTCATCAGTGCTTTAGGGTAACAACCTTGACAGGGGTCCATGCCTCTTTTTTAAGTGTTTTTAATCTTGTACTGTTTATTCAAATCTTTTTTGCATTGTGTCAAATAAATAAATTAATGAATTTTTTGCATACCTGAGTGCTCCCATACGGGTAACTTTTTTTCTCTTTCTATATATATATATATATATATATATATATATATATATATATATATATATATATATATATACACACCATAACTTAACTCAGTATTATGGTTGGCCTATCCTTTAGCTTCTGTGCATACCCAGTTAATCAACCCCACACTGATGAGACCCATTAAGGTCGAAACAGCTGTCTGTGGGTGGTTTTCTGGGTATGCACCTTAACCCTGGCTGTGCTCAAAGCTGTGACCATGCAGCAAGCTTAAGCCTATAGGGAACCATGTTAAAAATGGTTTTTGAGGCAAAAAGTGACACTGTGTGCTCATTTGCATGTCATTTCCCAGAATCCCTTGCTGCAGTGGAAGTGCTGTATGTTGGGTGATAATGGGGAAAGGCGGGGTTGCAGACCTGCCTAAGACATGCAGATGAGCATACAGTTGTATTTGCATATTTGCTTTCCTGTGGAGGGTTTTTGTCACTTTTTTTTACTCACCATAACTTAACTCAGTATTATGGTATATATATATATATATATATATATATATATATATATATATATATATATATATATATATATATATATATATATATATATATATATATATATATATATATATATATATATATATATATATATATATATATAAATAAAATGTAACTACTTTTAAATATCTTTTAAAAATGCCAATTTATTAGTGCTTGGGAATGCATTTCAAGTCCCTCCGGCAGCAAAAAATAGCATGTTAAAATTCAAGGCCACAACACTTCTTGGAACACTGCAGTTTTCACCCAAGCTGGGTTTAAGATATTATCTATGTGCTGTAACCCATAAGACAAAAATAGAACCCTCAAGAAAACCTGGCATGAAAAATACAGATTCAGGGTTTCTTAAAACACACAAAAAGCGCAACAAATAGATTATTAATTTATCAAAGTGAAAATCAAATGCTGCCTAAATACCTGCGGTTTCACAAACAAAACAACATACGGGGAAAGGGAACACTCACACTTTCCCCGCTGTTTAAATCGCAGTGTGACTCGGGGCGCACTCAGCCCTACTCCGGACTCAGCCTCCTGTTGTGTGCAGGCATGGTCCTTCCCGATCGCGTCTCTCACTCGCGTCAGGAGATGCTCCGCCTCCTTCCCTTTCCCCTGTATGTTTGTTTTGTATCAAGTAAATGTTAATGCACTATTGAGTTGGCATGTGTTTTCTTCTTTATATGAGGTATACCAGGAGCCTACCGGCCAGAGGATTTGGTCCCATGGAGCAGCAGTAGATGTGAAATCAGTGTTTATTTTTAATCACTGGGTTATTTGAACATTATATTGCACGGTTTATCAATTTGCACCACAAACACTTGTTTTAGATACAGGGTATAACTGACCGATAAAACTGAAAGGATAAATATGCATGTGCAGGTAGCAATGGTGACTAGTTTGCAACAACCTGCATAATTGCTGCTAAAGTACGGTTTAAATTTGGACATGCATTCCTAATTATATTACAAAACTGCTCAAAGTCCAAAGCTGAGAAAGCAAGTTCTGCATCAAGGAGTCGTGTGAAATTACTGAAGCCTTTCCCCACATTTGATATATTTGAAGTATTGTAGGTAGGGCAGGATAGGACACCAAATGGGATAATTCGATTTTGTCCGAAGTAGTCGTTTCGTCTGTTTTCAGACAAAAAAATCAACCATGCACCTCAACAAGATCGGTGATAAATTAGTGCAATCAAAAAGCGCTAATGACGCAAGTAAATTAAAGTGTTAATACATGCAATATAATATTAATACCAAATGCAATAAAGTCCTGTGAAACAATGTCCAAAAAGCTGCCTAAAATGTCCTGCTGGCTGTCTGGCAAACAGTTGGAGTATTGCAACAAAACAGACCTTTCTGGCGCTTGGACTAGAAAGAAACACAAAAGTTCTTGTATAGGATGTAGATCTTTGCAATATGGATAATTCCAGATCTTCTGAAGTCAAATGGAGAATTCACCTCAAGAAATAGGAGACAGAAAAACAATACCCACCATAGTGCATTATCCCAAGATAGAGACAAATAACTGATATGTATGAGGGATATCGGCAAAAGCATCATATTTAATACTTCATATGGAAAAAAGATTGTCAGAATCTACATATAAAAATGTACACTTGTACATAGGAATAAATGTGCACATAAAGTACAACAACAACAAAAACAAAACTCCTTATTTGATATTCTTGACATGTCCGCCGATTGTAAAAATTGAAATCCTACTCACAACAATGACTAGGACATAAAACTTAGGCTGCGCTTATAGTGACGGCGACGCGACCGTCGCGTCAAAACAAATGCATTGTCGCTGTTGTTGGTGCTTATAGTGCACGCAACGGCAACAAAGAAACAGTGCTACCACAAATCTGGTAGTCACTGATATTTAATTTTTTTCGGCGACGGTCTCCCCTTGCGGCCAATCAGGAGCTTCTCCGTGCCTCTGCCCTCCCCCTTTTGTGACGTCACTGGCCTTGTAGCCAGCGACGTCACCTAAACGTAAAATATAATTTTCGCAATGGCATCGGTTGCGTCGCCTTCGCCGGCACTATAAACGCGGCCTTAGTGTGGAAGTATCACTGGCGCTTGAATCACCACTCGGCTGGTACTGGGCCCCGGTCTCGCAGGTTGGCCTCGCGATCCTGACTCCGACGACTCTTCGTCGCTCGGCGTCACCACAGAGTTTTGCCTGCTACGGTGTCCGCGCTGTGCCACAAGCCCTACGCATTTCAAGACTTCAAATTGCGGGTCTCTTCATCGGGGGTATGGACTAAGGAAGTTATGTTTGGCTATTTAAGCCACATTAATCACCAGTTAATTGTTTTTACATGGTTTATCATATCCGGATGTTGCGATAGTCCATGTGCTATCTACATAAACTGCTTAGATTTCACCTATGATTTATGCATCACAATATATAATTTGTACATCACAATTAGAATTACTATAGAACAGTTGAAAAAAGTACTTGGATCATAAACCCAGAAAAGAGTGCATAAAAATGGCAATACAATTACATCAATATGTGAAAAATCAAAAAAGCCGAGAAACTAAATGGGTGTTGTGTGGACATGAAAATCACAACATATGCATATGAAATATATGAATGAACATTCATATGAATGACATCCATAGGTGTGACAAACTGCAGTAGGGTGTTATAATTCCACAGAATTAATCAGGTCTCATTTTGACCTTACATATACTGAAGTCAAAGCCAATTGATTATATATCTACCCACTAATATTTTAAGATAAGCATTGATAATTATCAATGCCAAGTGATAAATTCATATTAGGAAGAAAAAACGTTTATCAATTGTATATAGATGGTTAAAATACCACATGATCTTTTCATCATCTTACATTAATTGGATATATTCCTTACCATATCCAGTATATAGATTCTGACTAACTATCTTTTTTCGATATGGAGTATTAAATTTAATACTTTTGCAGATATCCCTGACACAGATCAGTTATTTGTCTATTTTAGGATTATGCCCTATGGTGGTGCATATTGTTTTTCTGTCTCCAATTTCTTGAGGTGAAAGTTCTGCATTTGACTTCAGAAGATCTGGAATTATCCATATTGCAAAGATCTACATCCTATACAAGAACTTGTGTTTCTCTCTAGTCCAAGCGCCAGAAAGGTCTGTTTTGTAGCAATGCACTTCAACAAACCAACAGCTGCTTCCGACAATTTAGAATTAACGCCCAAGTATTACAAACGTTAGTTATCTTAAACTCCAGTCAGGGTATCACTCAAAGGTTTAGTAGCTGTATCAGTATATGAGAAATGTGCATTTGTAGGTTGTAATATTTTTGCAGGGGTGGCCAACTCCAGGCCTCAAGGGTCACCAACAGGTGAGGTTTTAAGTATATCCCTGCTTCAGCACATGTGGCTAAATCAGTGGCACAGTCACTGCTGAAGCAGGGATAGATTTAAAACGTGACCTGTTGGTGGCCCACGAGGACTGGTGCAGGCCACCCTTGCAATATTGGATCATTGCGAGTTCTTCATAGAGAAGTCATAGTGTAGAGATGTAAAAACTTTGCACCTATGACGTTTGAAACAAACTGTACACTATAAATCTGAGAACTCACGTTGGACCTCTAAAAGATTACACCTTCAATTCATTTAAACGCAGCAGGGTTAATATTATTTCTACATTCTAATTTGCCACTATCCATCATAATGTGCTTGCCAAACTTACTAAGGGAGCAAATAATTGAGTTCTAGGTTAATGTGCCCCATTAACAATTAATCTATCATGGACATAAAGCCATTCACACATTTTGCACTGTTTTCAGATTAAATAAATTAAGCCTCAAAATATATGCTTATGACCAGGCATCTTCATGTTACATCAGTCTATTATCATAGTTATCTGTCTCCATTGTAAGTAAAAACAATAGAAAATGTACAGTCTTCAAGAAGGATGTAACAATGCTTTTTCATGTCTGATGCTTTAAAGGTAACAAAATCCTAGTTTGCACCTACTAAAACCATGAAGTCACTCAGGTCTTTCTTTTTTAACCTTATTTGAAACAAGGTGTTGCCCTGTAGCTGATCTGAAGCACTCCCAGCTACGGGGAGCAAGAATATGGGGCAAGCATCACTCTAGCAGCCAATAGAAAGCTGTGACATCATCCTGAGATGACATTACAGCTGTCCTTGCAAGTACTGGCAAAATGTAACAACTATATATTGTGGCAATCGGGGACTCCTCAGAGTTTTAAGTGCTGTAGTTCAGCTCCAGACGACATGATTTATAAAAGGTAAAAATACATTTCTTTATGGGGGACGGGACGCACCTTTAAGCAACAATATCACCTCTCGCAGCCATAAAAATAAAAAGGGACCCATAAAGCGAATTTAAGAGAACCAACTCTGCTCATTAGGCGAAAAATGGTTTGAAGTGGGGATTGACGATTTAATGGTAGAGAATGTATTCTTATTACAATGTAGATTTAGTTACACTGATAGAGAAACAGACAACTTCACCTCTTATGTAATCTAGCCAACACTATTTCTATGCACATAAACCAACAGTTTTAGAACCAAATATTTGTAATGGCAGGATTCCCTTAATACAAATATGCTGCTTGATTCATCTAGAAAACATCCATGGTCAATAATCCAGTATTGTACTATATCACGAGTAAGCACACACAATCAGTTGTAATTCCATATCCAATTATTACATTCATGCCATCAGTACTTATGAAGACATCTTTGAGTATTTCCATAAATGCAATTAAAGTATGTAATGTGAAGTCATTTATAGGGTGACTGTTTCACTGTATGGAAACCCATTCACATCAATATCTAAATCTATTTAACACAAGAGACACGCCACCCCTGACAAATAGAAAATTATAATTCAGCACATGTGAAAACTTGACTTGGTGCAAGGCAACATACCTCTGTGTAAAAAACCCCCAAAACAAAATGGTGTGTAATAAATGTATTGGATTAATGAAGGTGGAAACTACCTACCATACAGTGTCATTCTGACGATCACTGCATGTCATAAAGGCTGCCATGCAGGAGCTCATCACATTCATTGAACTCCATGGCACCTGCTTTTTTTTTTTTTAAGAGGAGGTCACTTTCCCGTGACCAGAATGCAAGAGGCCATCATCTTCCTTTTGTGAAGTGTTGGGGCGGATCACCACCATGGGATTGAATAAACAAATGGGTACATGGTTGCAATGCCACTAAGTTTTTGGCATCCAGCTTATGATAATTAACTAGGTGCCATGAGAAAGTTACAAATCACTCTTAATTACTACTACTGGGGACATGCTAACCAATAATTAGGTAAAACGTGTTAAGAGTGTTTTTAAATAATGTAGTGTTGTATGCAATGATAGAAGTACACCACATACATGCAACCATAACACAGGGTGTTTTTGAAGTTTGAAAAACTTTACATCAATATCTTACCCAGTAAAGTATATTCAAGCAAACAAACAAAATAGAAATTGATTGCAGTCCTTTTCTACCTGCTATAGTAATAGTTCATCTTCTGTTTGACGTAGAGAGAATCCTGAGATTGCAGCGGAGCACAGCATATAGAGAGGGGACCAGCAGGGTGTGGGTTAAAAATAATTTATTTAGAGAGGCGCATGCGCGACGGCAAGGAGTATGGCAGCCTAGTCTGAGAGCTCCCTGCCTCGCTTCCCGAAATATAGAGCAAAATCTACCAAAACCCACACCAAACAGCACACAAACCCATATAAAGATTAAACAATTAACCAGGATGTCGCGGAAGACCCCGAAAACGACGAAAAAACGAGGGCTACCAGAATATTTTGGCAGACAGGGGCCGCGCGGTGCAGGCTCAGAAATGGCGCCGGTTTCAAACGCCGGCTCAGAAACTGAGCCCGACAGGGAGGAGGAGGAATTAACCCTGCAGGAACAACTGCCGGCAAGACAATGCGACATAACTAGACTTTGCACTGATCTTAAAGCTTTCTTTCAAGCTGAAATAAAAGAGCTGAAAAGGGAAGTGTCCGGACTGGGGGAAAGGACAGGAGTTCTGGAAACGAAAGTGGACCAATCTATAAGAGCCATCCGGAGACAGGAAAAAAAAACTATTGATTTACAAGAACAAATTAATGAATTAAAGGAGCGTCAAGAAGATGCTGAAAATCGCGACAGGCGAAATAACCTCAGGATAAGAGGGGTCCCGGAGAGTGTCTTGGACTGTGAGGAATATATTATACACTGGATGGAGACACTGCTCCCTGAAAACCCGAAAGACACCCTGGCAATGGACAGATGTCACAGGGCACTGAGGGCTAAACCTTTACAAAACGAGCAACCGAGGGACATAGTAATACGTTTACACTATTACAAAACAAAAGAAACCATACTTAATAAAACCAGGCCCCTACCTGTTGTGGAACATGAAGGAGTGCGGCTCTCGGTGTTCCAGGACCTGTCCCCAATAACACTGGCCCGCCGGAGAAACCTACTGCCCATCACCAGAGCCCTGAGGGAGAAAGGAGTCAGATACCGGTGGACCTTCCCCTTCGGCTTACTAGTAGCTCGGGGGGGCAGATCCTTCACCATCAAGGTCCCGGAAGATGGACCCTCTTTCTTGGGCAAACTGGGACTAGCAGACGGCCCCGTAGCTGCTGACCCGGCGAGTCCAACCCCGGACCCCATCTGGTCACAGACCCCAAAGTCCCCCCGAGCGCAGAAAGATAAAACCTAAAGCTATGAATCAAAACTAAAGTTCAGAGTTATGCAGCTGTTTGGTTGTGCTGCGAAGTTAACTACAAAAGGTCCCATCGTTCACAGTTGAAAGAGACACTGTTGCTGTACGCCCTAATAGACTGCTGAAAATGGCTAGCTAGTAAGCTACAAACTCACTTACCTCCTAAGAGTCCGGATCGTGGGGATGAAGAAAAAACTGATTTCCCCATGGCGTCCAAGATGGAGCTCGTCGCAGAAGATGGCGGTGAAACACGAGGCAGATGGAGTCCACGGTGACACGCAGGAGCCGGATGGCAGGTCTGGGCGGGAGCCGGGAGAGCGCGCGAGCACCTCTGCATCAGGAGAAGGCCGGATCCAAAATGGCGGCGGCCCGGAAAGACGTCAGCAGGAAGGAGGTGGAACCGGCAAAACAGACGCCATCTTGGAGGAGGCAAGGAGAAACAGAAGGACCCGAGAGGTGGCCAAGACGCGCCGGAACGGGGAAATCGAAAAGGCCCACACCGGCATGATTTAGACAGTCCCAGCTCTCGGCGGGCAAATTTAAACAGATCAAAGCTGCGGAGGACAGCAAAAGACGGCAACGGATAAGAGGAGAAGGTTTGGGAGGTAGCGGGATAGAGGAGGAAGATGGAGAGAGGTACAAGGGCATAGGAGGAATTGAGAGGTGGGGAAAAGGGGGGTCCCAGATAGTTTAAAGGGAATGAGGGAAAAGAGGAAGACAGCACTGAAGCGACAGAGACGAAGGAAGATGCAGGTAAGATCAGAAAGAGATGATAGGAGGTTATTGGATAATTGAGGGAAAGAGGAAAGTAGGATTAAGGTAGGATAAGGCAGAAGATAGAGAGAAGGAGCAGGTAGGCAGGATAAAGAATAGATAGAACGCAGGGGGAAGATTAGGTTAACAAAGAAAGTAGAGGGTTCAAGTATGTAGATAGAGGGGGGAGAAATCTGAGGGGGGCACCGTTAGAGGAAGGGGAGACGAAGGTGATAGAATAGGAAGGGGGAGGTAGATAAGAGAGAGGTAGAGGGAACGAGGGAAGCAGAAGGTACAAGCAGGACATACTAGGAAAGGAAGAGAGGATGGAACCAGGAGTGGGGAGAACACAGTAAGGGACTGGGTGGCAACGAGAACGTAAGCTAAAGAAGAAGATATGACAAGGAGAGAGAGATGAGAAGGAGATAGAGAGAGACAGAGGTAGGGCATGAAGCTGGGAGGTGTAAACACACAGAGGAATATCAAAAGGGGATATTAAGGAAAGAGGCAAGCTAGGGACAATTAAGGGGATCGCTACACAAGAGCAACAATGAAACCCCTAGGAAAGGGGCAAGGGGACGATTGAGACCTGGTAGTTTAGCCAAAATTAGGTAGATAGCATGATTTAGTTGTTAAAGGGAGGCGAGGAGGGAGCAGCTGGGGAAGCCTGCTCCGAAGTCTGCATGGGCCTGGCGCCGAAGTGGGGGAGCAGAACCCCGAGGCGCACTGGCGCGACCTTTTGGGTTAGATGCTCAGGGAGGGGTGTTCAACATCACGCCTCAAGTCTGGACATCCGGCGCAAGAGCCATAAACCCAGAGGCGGACATGTCGGCGAAAGGAGAGATGCAAGAGAACGCCGACAAATGCTAATTGTTATTGTCTGTTGTGTTGTGTATACGTCTACCCCCCCGTCCCTTGGTGTTTGTTCCCTTCCCCCTATCCTTTCAGAGGGGCCCGGAGAGAGTCGAGCGGGCGGAAAAAGCAGGAGACCCACGAAACGACAATATCAGAAAAACAGGACGAAGCTACGTCAGAGGGCCCGGCACAGTTCTACAAATGAGTAAGGACATAGTGTTAGTATCACATAATGTTAAAGGCCTTAATAGTCCTGCTAAAAGGAGAGTCGCATTTAGAGACTACAGACGCAAAGGTGCAGAAGTGCTCTTCTTACAGGAGACCCACTTTTCCCAAACCAACTTCCCCAAATACCTCAATAAAGACTTTAGGACTCACTTCCTGGCCTCAGCACGAGTAAAAAAGAGAGGGGTCGCCATCCTAATTCACAATCATATACCATTCAGACATGACAGATCATATAGCGACAGAGAGGGGAGATATCTGATAATCACAGGCACCATTAGGGAGTATCCAATAACATTGGCTACAATTTATGCCCCAAACGACAACGCGACATCTTTTTTTAGTAGTTTCTTCAATAAGCTAAGTAAAGTCGCAAAGGGGAACATCGTAGTGGCAGGTGACCTGAACAGAGTTCTCAATCCAAACCTTGACCGTTGCACAACCACTAACAAATCACTCAGACAGGACGTATTAACTTTGACAAAAGGCCTCACAAGTTGTCAGCTTATAGACATATGGAGAGAGCAACATCAAGGAGTACGCGAGTACACGTTCTACTCCCACCCCCATAACACATACAGCCGGATAGACTACTTCCTAGTATCCAATAGATTGGTCCCTGGGGTCTCTCGCTCAGAGATCCATGATATTTCATGGTCTGACCACGCACCTGTAGAGCTGCGGTGCACATTAGTTCCGCTGGACAGACCTAGAGCGAATTGGAAACTAAACGAGATCCTCTTAAAGATCCCAGACCTTGGGCGGGAGGTGGGGGGAAAAATTACAGAATATTTTGAGGAGAATGAGGGAAGCGTGGCGTCACAAGCCACATTGTGGGAAGCTCATAAGGCAACCCTCAGGGGAATATTGATGAATCTGGCCGCCAAACGGAAACGGGAAAGAGAGAAGAAAACTAAAGAGTTAGAAACACAAATAGCTGAGCTCTCTGCCCTGCACAAACTTAATAAGCGGGATCACACGCTTAAACAACTTTTAGATGCCAAAATTAAACTTAATCTTCTCCTCACCTCCCAGGCTGAGAGGGAAATGGCGTGGTCGAAGCGTAAATTTTATGAAAAAGCGAACAAACCTGATACACTCCTTGCCAATAAGCTAAAAAAGAAGCTTCAAAATTACTCGATTCACGCAATTCGGAACCAAAGGGGAGACCTTACCTCCATACCTGGGAAAATGGTAGAGGAATTCAAAATTTATTATGAAAAACTATATAATGGAGACAAGGTCACCCACAACACTAAGACGGGTGAGTTATTAAACACCTTCCTGAAAGAGGCAAAATTACCAACCTTAGGAAGGGCGGAGAGAGAAGCGCTACAGGCGGACTTTACCTTGGAGGAAATTTTGGAAGTCATCAAAGCATTAAAACCGGCTAAGGCGCCGGGACCAGATGGCTTCTCTAATTTGTATTATAAGAAGTACGCCAAAATTCTAGCCCCACATATGCTAAAATTATTTAACGGCGTACTAGAGGGGGCCTCCTTCCCAGCACAAATGCTTCAGGCGTCCATCTCGGTGATCCACAAACCCGGAAAGGACCCGGCAGACTGTAAGAGCTACCGGCCCATTTCACTGATTAATTCTGATATCAAAATCTACTCCAAACTTATAGCGAACAGGGTGGGTAGTGTCCTTCCCGGGTTAATCCATGCAGATCAGGTGGGGTTTATCGGAGGAAGGCAAGCGGCAGACAACACCAGAAGAATCATTGACTTGATTGATCTGGCCCAAAAGAAAAATACACATTCTATGGTGCTAAGTCTGGACGCGGAGAAAGCCTTTGACAGAATAGACTGGCCCTACCTAACGGAGACTCTGAAGGCATTTGGCTTTGGAGGACGCCTAATGCGGGCCATCATGGCACTGTATGAGGGCCCAGCGGCGAGAGTGAGGCACCAGGGCTTTCCTTCTGAGCAATTCCATATAAAAAGTGGAACGAGACAGGGATGCCCGCTGTCGCCGTTGCTGTTTGCCCTTTGTATAGAGCCCTTGGCGGCGCACATTCGTAATAGCCCAGATATAACAGGCATTTCAGATGGAGAGCAAGAGTATAAGGCCGCTCTGTATGCGGATGATGTTATCCTAACACTATCTAAACCGCTCACGTCCCTTCCTAATGTATTTGAAATTCTGGGCAAATTTAACCATATTTCTGGCTTTAAGATTAATCAGTCTAAATCAGAAGCCCTCAATATAAATCTTCCCAAAGAAGTTGAAAAACTGATTGATCTCAACTTTAATTTTAAATGGCAACCCTCCGCTATCAAATATTTAGGGGTATATCTTACACGGGACTACAAAACTTTATATAAGGCAAACTTTCCCAGGTTAATAAAGGCGCTGGGGGAGGATCTCAGAGTATGGGCAAAAGGGGGCATCTCATGGATTGGAAGGATACACTGCGTGAAGATGAATCTCCTCCCAAGGATGTTATATCTTTTCCAGAGCCTACCTATACCATTGGTCCGCTCTGACATCCTCTCTCTTCAGTCAGCAATAATGAAATTCATTTGGAATAAGAAAAACCCAAGAATTGCTAAGGGTATTTTGACGAGACCCACATCCAGAGGAGGGCTAGCGGTACCTTGTTTGTTCGCTTACTACAAAGCGGCTCAATTGGCCCAAATTCTTCAATGGCACACAGACCCAAGCCTTAGGAGATGGGTAGAGTTGGAGAAAAAGTGTTGTGCACCAATTGACATCCAAACGCTGATCTGGTTGCCCAAGGGAAGGGCACGTCAGATCGGCACGCCGCTACAGACCATTGCCAATTCTATTCGGGTGTGGGAGGCCACCAAATTTAGTTGTAAATTAACCACAAAGGCATCACTCATGACGCCAATCATCGGCAACCCTGATTTCGCTCCGGGCCTGAACAGTAAAAACATGAAGTACTGGACACAAGCGGGCATTACCCGACTTAATGATCTGAGGGACAGGATACATATACAATCATTTGAACAAATCAAATCCGCAAAAAATATCCCAAATACAGAATTTTTTAGGTACCTCCAGATCAGAGATTTTTACAACAAAACTCCAATTAGACCAGCACGTACTAATTTCGAGCAGCTGTGTTCCAGAGATACGGACACAAGGGGACTCACATCTAGAATGTACAGGGAGGTGGTCTGTCCGAAGATGACAAGCGAGACCCGGTTACACTACATTCGACAGTGGGAGACTGACTTAGGGGAGACGCTAGAGGACGAGGAATGGGAGCAGATCACACAAGCAGCAGCTAAAAGCTCCATCTGTACCACACTAAAGGAGAACGCGTATAAGGTCCTGATGCGGTGGTACTACACCCCATCTAGATTAGCTAAATTTGTTGGGGGCTACTCCCCGCTCTGCCCAAAACAGTGCGGGGAGGTGGCTGACTTGCGACACATGCTGTGGTCCTGCACAAAAGTGGCCCCGATTTGGGAACAGATTAGAGATTGGTTACAGCGGATTCTCGGTTGGGAGATCCCCCTGGACCCGTGGTTGTTCCTACTGGGCAGGCGGGTCCAGGGTATGCCAAATGCGACGCACAAATTAATCGCGCATTTTGCAATAGCCACTAGATGCGAGATCGCAGCATTATGGAAGCAACCAGTAATTCCAGTTATCCCCAAGATTCGAAATCGGATTTGGCACGTTTGCCGGATGGAACAATTAACGAGTTTGGTTAATGACACCGGCACAAACTTCCTAAAAGTCTGGTCGCCTTGGCTGACACAGACAGACATCCCCGGGGTGGATGCCACCGCAATCCTGCTATAATAGGTACAGGCGCGTTCTCCTCTGGGGGTCAGAGCCCAGACGACGAATAGCGACGAACAGGTAGGTGACAGCCCCCAGGGTAGCAATCCAACACACCTAGTCTATAGGGATAACTCGGCATACTCGAGATGGAGACAATGAGGGATATCTACAAAGATAAGAAGCTTATAAGAGACTATACGTCGGTAGGCATACCCGGAGAAAACCCCTCCCCCCTTCTCCCCCCCTCCCTTGTCCATCGTCTAGTTTGTCTTGTTTGTCCTATATGTTTGCTTCTTGTTCCATATTGAGGCAGTTCAAATAGTCTAATGTATGATAGAAAAACTTTATTGGGATGCTTTAATACAATGGGCTGTGATACAATGTAAGAATCTGTGAACCCAATAAAGAAAAATTTGAAGTTGAAAAAAAAAAAATAATTTATTTAAACAGCATGGTAACGGGGACAAAAACACTGACGCGTTTCGGACAAGAAATGTCCTTTATCAAAGAGCCCTTTGGGGATTTGCTGACAAGAAACAGTGGAACAGTGGAACAGTGAGGAGAACCCTGCTTTGTGGAGTCCTTGTACGTTAACTCTTTATTGACTCCACTTTATGGGCAATCATGCTTTATTGAAGAATCACTGATCGTTATACACTGGGTCCAATACTCTCTTCAACTATATATGCTTCTACCTATAAACCATGATATGTGGACATTGATGCTTTACATGTGGATTTTTATTGTGTCTGAATCGGATTGAGCCTAACTTTCCTCTTCTGTTTGATACTGTCACT